>NC_089813.1:23607505-23910505 GCF_029633855.1 Hoplias malabaricus
CATTTTAATCTTTATGTTCGCAACGTTCGAAGAGTCATGTGGTTGTCATCTCAACACTGATGGCAGGAAGGCAGCCTTTTAAGTGAGGATGCCAGGCAGATGACTGGATATCTTTGCAGTGGTCTGGAAGAGAGTACACTTCTCAGAAACACCTCCCCTCCAGAAAAAAAACCCATGTTTTTCACATGGAAAATACATGTGTTTTATCACACAATCACTGCTTCCTCTCTCTTCACTCTTCACTCTCAGACTGGAGTTACATGCTGCAGCCTTGCCTTGGAGACACTTTTTCAGTGACTTCTAGTTGAGTGAGGAGATAAGACCATGAGGAGATTTGGCTAATACTAAAAATATATCTTGCGCATTGTTAAGATGGCAAATCATAGAAAAATGCGCTTAACTTTTATCACAGATATCAGTCAATAGTGCGGTGAAAGATGATTCTCCTCTTTGTTCACAAATACTTGTAGTATCTGAGGCATCCCAACTGGCATCTTTACTCTCAGTCTGCTCAACAGAGAGCAGCTAAGTGCAGGAGCTGAAAATAAACCTGCTTCTCTCTCACCTTTGGAGAACAAACTCCTCTCTTTTCTGTTTTTTTTCCTCCCCCCCTTTGTTCCTTTCACTTTGGCTCAGACAGGCGTCAGACCCACCTGATGCTGCACTGTTTGCTGAAAGCTCTTCTTCCCTCGCTGTTCTCCATTTACCCATCATGCACTAAAGCTGTGGAGCTGCCTGTTAGCGGCAATGTGTGTGGCGTGTGATGATGTGCGTTAGTCAGAAGTTCTTTGCACAGCCTCGACAATTACCACATACACGCGAGAGCTGAGAGTTTCTGCGTGACACTGCGGACGATAATCAAAGGCTGCTTGCGGTCCACACCTATTAAAGCACTTTAAAGTTCTTCCGTCTGCGACAGTCTCTTGATTTCAGATCACTCCCTGGTCAAGAAACCACTGCTCGTCAGGACGCATCTCCTCAGATCTAGGCACAATTCTAGACAGGCACAGCAGACAACAAGTCAGATCTAATGAACAACAATAGGGGGAAAAGGCTTAAGGCATGTCATTTAAAAAAAAATAAAAAAAAGCAGACAACCAGTCAATGCTAGTTGTTTTTATAAGGTGTGTAAAAAGGTATTGGTTGGCTGCATTTTGGATATGGTGGTAGCCAGTCAGGTCAATAGAGAGGCCCCTGTCATTAAGCCTATGCCAGTCAAACATCCGGCCATAATTGATGAATTTCCCCCTGGGAAGTGCTGCCGCTCTGGGTGTAGGAGGAGCCTTAGAGGGCGGTGCTAAACCCAGCCTGCTGAGGCCAGCATCTGTCATCCCGCCTGACAGACGGCCTAATGCTGCAGATTGATTGGCTGAGGTAGTTACGCCCTCCAAACTCTATGGTGCAGCCCTTTTGAATATGCAAAAATGGAGCCAAGGGTGAACAAAATGGCTTCAGAGTGGGGGGTACTGTTAAGAGTTCTTCAGCATGCCATTGAATAGGTGACATCGGTGGTGGTCTCTATCCAGTAATCCAGGCTTGTTCTAAAGAAGAAACGACCGCATGTCAAAGGACATGAGAGGCTACTTAAAACCGAATGAAAAAGGTTTGTATACTGTCAGATATAATAATCAGGCCAACTATCACCCTCTATACCTTTAACACCATGAGGCACACAGTCGATCTGTATTGCAAAAATCCACACAGTGTGGCAATAACCTTCAGATGTACTATAGTGCCGGATAATCTTTACAATTGATTGCCACAAAATATGTGGCACGAGAAGCTGATGACAACAGAAAAAGGGGGGGAGTTGTTGACATCTGGAACAGCAGACAGCACTTGGTTCCACCCAGTGAGCAGGAGTAGTCACACCAGCATAAATGAACCACAAAAAAAAAAAAAAAAAAAAAAAAAAAAAAAAAGAGTGTGGGTGGTAACAACAAAAAGGGAAAAAAAATGCAGATGGAGGTATTATTTTTCTTTTTGTATCCCATCTAATTGCAATCATAGGCAGATGTCTGAAAGTGTGACAGCATCAGCAGAATTGCTGCTGAGAGCACAGAATCTTTGTCTAAAAATAATCAGACGTTCTGGGCTCTGCTGTTTGTTATAATGGTAATCGATGCTGGAGGCTTTGAATTCCATCAATTTATAGATCCACTCTGTTCTGCCTGGTGACTGCACTGCCTCTAAACCCCTGCTGCACACACACACACACACTCACTCACTCACTCACAAAAGGTATACACGTTTACAAAAGAACATAAGTCCACACAAACAGGGTCACTATCTATACATGTATGAAACCCAGATGGCACATGCGGCTTCCATATGTGCAGACGTAGGATTATTACCCGTGTCTATACGTGTATACAAGAATCCTTAGATTTGAACACAGTCCTACACATCAAGGAAACCCAACAAAGAAAACCTGACCACGGACCCACGCACATACACAGGCTCCTGGTGAGGTAGAGGAGAAGGGCCTAGTGTGCGATTAAGATAAGTGTAGTTCCTTTTCATATGTTTCTTATCTCCTCCATTTCTCTGTAAGGCAGAAGATTGTCCTTAGCCGTTTCAGATTAGTGCCGCTGCTCAGACGCCACATTCGAGAGGGGGGGATCGATCAATAAATCAAATCAACACAATCAATAGGCCCGATCGCTGCAGTCTAGTCTGGCCCACACGTTATTACTGGCACCGACCACGCCCCCAGCCTTGTCCCCAAAGGCCTGACATTGATGAGGGGAGGCGGGAAATGGGGTGAAAAAAATAAATAAATACAACAACCCCACATTTGGGGGGATCCAGCAGAAGAGGCTGCTGCTGGCTAGTGGCCATGGCTGAGATTTAAGGTGATCTGCTCTGGCTGGGACAGGAGAGAGTAGTCTCACCAAGCGCGACTGTGGGCAGGTGAATTCAAAATAAAGAATGTTACCTGTCCATGGAGCTCAAGAGTTAAAAAATACCTTGGACGTATCCTGTTAGAGGACTAGTGAAACACACATTACAGAAATAATGGTGTCACGAATTAGGCTTCAAATATTTTAACATATTTGACGTAATATACACTTCCATTATTGTTAGTAAGTTTGGACGATAGGGGCAACATTTATCACAATATATTTCTTCATTTTGGTCGATCCGATATAATTGTGACATCGATGTGAACACTACAAAAGCCACATAAAAGTAGCCAAGAACAAACAAAAAACATGACATCACCATCAAACATAAACCTCCTGGCTTTGTCAATATTAAGATTTTTAAACTAAATTTAAAGCTGAGTGAAATAAGCTGACGGGAGTGCCCTGTAATGAATGTCAGTCAGTGATGGATGCTGTAAATAATGTAAACTGAAATATTGAAAGTGTTTTTTTTTTTTTTTTTTAAATTATTGTCCAGCCCTGATTGTTAGCTATATTAGCCTTTTATCTTGGTGTAAAGCTACAGACGCAAACCTCAAACACCACGTGTGTCTTGCCAGACAGGTGCTGGGAAAATGGTGTAAATTAGATTTCTCGCCGAATTGTTCCTTCAAATTACTGTACACTGTGAAATGCTTGAGGATATCATTTGAGATCATTAATACTGCAGGTAGGCAAAATCATTAAAATAGGAAACACACTTTATGCCCAAAAGTTTGTAGACTGCCCTTGTAATTAGTGAATTCAGTTGCTTTATTGGCTCTGTGATGGACTGGCGCTCTGTCCAGGGTTTGTTCCTACCTTGTGCCCAGTGACTACCAGGTTACACTAGGCCTGTCACAACAATTACAATATCAGCTTGTACAATATATGGACATTTCCTCAATTTTTTTGCTGACCTCAGTATTGTACACTGTGTTTAATGGCATTTTGTTTACATAAGAATAATTTTCGCCAGTATTTAGCCACTCCCTTTGTTAAGTCCTCAGGTTTTCTTTGGTCCCTCTGTTCTGGAGCTGTTTTGTGGATTTGTTTGAAAACAGTGGTCTTATTTTATTTATATTTTATTTATTTACGATATTTAAACATTTTTAATATTCCAGTTCCAAAGTATTTTTTATAACTACATTTTTTATTCTTGACAACTCTGTTATTCACTGCTCTTTAAAGGGGTGTAGCTGCATTATTACGCGATTCTATATCACGTATATATCATATATTACATATGATTCTTATATGATTTATATATCAATGGCGTAAAATGGTCTTAAAATGACAATAACGTAATTTATAGCAAATATTTCTGGGACAATATATTGATCACAAAAACAAATTGTCTAATGTGACAGGCCTAGGTTACACTGCAACCCTGAACAGGATAAAGAGGTTACAGAAAATGAACAAAAATATGAACGAATGAGTGAGTTAAGTTAATGTGAAGCCATTGTGGACACAAGTGTACACATTGAACTGTACAATGAGAAATGGGATGCTCTGAAGCTTCAGGTCACAATCATCAATGCCAAGGATGGGCTAGGTCAGTTTAAACCCCCAGCACCGGCTGTGGAAAGGTGGAAATGCATTATGTGTATAGTATCGTAATGAAGATTTATACATTAGGTAGCAATTGTAGAGGTATTTTAGATTCAAAACTAATCATTCTACATCAGTAGTTGGCTTATGTAGTAATAGTTCATTTCAGAAAAGTTGTGAGATGAGCAGATATCTGAAATGTATGGCCTTGCAAGCTGCTGACTATGCAAAACTGTCCATAAGCTTGAGTGTGTGAGCGATTTTGGGATACCCTGTGGTGGACTGGGACCCTGTCGAGCGGGCCTGGTCTGGCCTTGCACACAGTGATTCCTGGTAAGCTCCAGCCCGATCTGACCTGACCCTAATTGGGATTAAAGCAGTTACGTAAATGAGGAAAAAAAAATCAATGGATGAATGAAAGATATAACATGAGTAAAGACAAGCCAGGCCTGATTCATTTTGACCAATATAAATTAACCCAGAAATCATCAAGTTCTCACCTCAACCACATTATATTTGGCTAAAAGACATACTGTAGCCTTCAGTATCAGTATTATCAAAGGACAATATGTAATTTTACAATTCACAAATGATACATGAGCTTATGCCTTTTAGAATACACTAGATATCATTCCCTTACAATAGAAATCCAAGAAAGATTTAAAGCGAACCCTACAATGAGACTGTGCCAATAAACGCACAATTACCTGTTAAACAAAAAGCACCACGAGGAGCACACTGTATATCACCAGGCATAATGCGTTAATAGCAGCATGGTGTGCTGATTTAGCGACCACCACCTCAGGAAAATCTCATTTTGACACCCTTCTAAAGCTGCCGGCAGAACCTGGGAAATGATCCCGAATAATTAATCCCCAGTCACTCAGACGGCACTCTCCACAGACAACGGCGGGATCCGAAAACGAGGATCAGCAGCACGTGAGCGTTACAATGATCAACGAAGGTGTGACTAGCGTTGTCAGGAATTAGCTGTCACGCTGCACTTCATTTAGGAGTTTTAGCACCTTGCACGCTGCAATCCATCAACACCTCATCTAAAACACACATCCCTCTGTTCCTTATGGTTTCATTAAGAAAGTTTTAGAAAGAGATGAGAAAAACATTTTTCCACCCCCCTCCTCGTCGCCGCAGCAGAGAACTGTGCTTGGCCTGCTGGGAGTGTGTGTAGGATGTGGAGTGAATTCCCTATGAACACTGCAGGGGGTTTTAAACAAATATACAGTGCAGTCTGTAAGTAATTGAACAGTGACAATATTCTTGTTTTGGAGCTGTACTCCCGCGCATTGGATTTAATATGAAACAACCAATATGTGGTTAGAGTGCAAACTTCAGCTTTAAAGCTAGTGTTTACAGCTATATGGTGGAGATGGAAGCTCTTGACTATATAGATTGATAATAAGTGTGTAAAAATAGAGTACATTAAGGTTACAAATTGCATTTACCTGAGTCTACCCGGAATCACTGGGCGCAAGGCGGGAATACGCACTGGAAGGGGGTGCCAGTCCATCACAGGGCAACACACACTAATACACTCACTCACACCTCAGGACACTTTTGAGTCAATCCACCTACCAACATGTGTTTTTGGACCGTGGGAGGAAACTGGAGCACCCGGAGGAAACCCACGCGTACACGGGGAGAACACACAAAACTCCTCAAAGACAGTCACCCGGAGCGGGACTCGAACACACCCTGGAGCTGTGTGACAATGACACAAATTGTGCCACCGCACCTACTTTCTACTTAGTTTCTGAGCTGTTATGTCATTAAAGGATCAGCTACCGTATGAGGTAGACATACTCGCATCAAATTAAACCATAAATAATGTAGTAATCTGTGCCTAATCAAAACCAGGGCCTGAAGCCTACGCAGAAAGCAGAAGCTTTAGGCACTGCGCTGACTACTTTCCCTCATGTGAAATGCAATAATAACATGTAGTTTCACTGTAACCATTATACTGCACTCACTTGATCATATATATATATATATATATATATATATATATATATATATATATATATATATATCTTTTTCATTCATTCATTCATTATCTGTAATCGCTTATCTAGTTCAGGGTCGCGGTGGGTCCAGAGCCTACTTGGAATCTTTGGGTGCAAGGTGGGAATACACCCTGGAGGGGGTGCCAGTCCTTCACAGGGCAACACACACTCACACCTACGGACACTTTTGAGCCGCCAATCCACCTACCCATGTGTGTTTTTTTGGACCGTGAATTGAAAGCCACGTTTTAGCTGGGCACAAGACGGGAACACAACCTGGAGAGGGCGTCTGTCCATCACAGTGCATCACGCACTCACACATTTACATCTACGGACACTTTAGAGTTCAATCCACCGACCAACCTGAGGCAGGGCTTGAACCTCAGAACCCTGGAGCTGTGTGAAAGCAATAATAAACATATTATTACTTACTTACTTACCAACCTATAAATCATTATCCACTGGGGTTTATTTATTATTATATATTATATATTTTATACATTTTTATATGTATATTTAGTATTTTCAACATTTGTTTCAGCAGTTACTTGATACTTTTAGGGCTGAAATATATGAATAAAACAATTGTAATGTAAAATTAAACTGCTACATACAGTCAGGGGTGGACTGGCAATCTGTGCATTCAGGAAAAGTCCAGAACGGCCATCCGGTCTACAGCCATCTGCCCTGTTCAATAACCAAAACAAACAACTAACAACAACTGATGGCGCTAATACAATAATTTGTTCATTTGTCAAGCATAAATTCTATAGTCCTAAAATCAACAAAGAAGAGCGAGTGAATTGTTAGTTTCAACAGAAATATGACAAACAGAAAATGTAAGGAGAAAGGTGGATGGGGAAAGTTAAAAAAAAAGAAATCCAAGTCTCTTGAAAATGATGCATTAAAATGTAAAAAGTTCAAAGAGCTTTTTTGCTGCAGTGCAACTGCCAGCAGCAGCAGTAATGTCTTATGGTGCTTTTCCACTGCATGGAACATACACAACTGTACTCGACTCGGCACGGCTCTTTCGCTTTTCCACTGGCCAAATCTGGTACCCTGCAGAGCGCTGATTGGCCAGAGCAAATCGTCATTCCTTCGTGACAATAATACAGACCTCAGACCTCCAGGGCCAGACCTTAGACTACGACGTTGACCAAAGCACTGAATCACAAAGCGAGATTGAGAACCAGGTGGAAATTTAACCGGATGCGCAACCACATGTTGGTGGTCATGATGAGGGACAGTCAGCAAGGGAAATTTTACCGGAGGAAGAGGTACTGGTAAGTGAGAAGGACATAAAACAGTAGGTTACATTTAGGCTACTCATTGCCTCCTCTCATGGTCAGCTCATAGTAACTGGATTTGTGTCGTGATGATGAGAAATATCATGTGGTTTTTACTGCTGTCAAAACGAACACATAACTACAAACTAATCTGACAATAGCATTATAATAAATAAATAAGCAAGCATGCTAAATGACCACAATTTAATCTCGTTATGCGCAGCAAGTTCATTTCTGCATAACTTACTGCAGAACAATAATTGTATGAAACCTGGGGATGACCAAAGTGACTGAAACCAGTATATTAAACGTGTCACTGCACACATTTTTGGTTAGAGATTCACACTTTAGGGGGTGCAAGTAATGTTTAGGAGTTCTTGATTGTTAGTCGTTCTTAGTTAATCTGTATGGGTTTCTTCAATTATTTTAAAATAATGGCGATAAGATATGCACTTTTTACCAGCACCCCCTCCCCACTCCACCCGTCTCAGCTGGTGGGCCTATTTGGGGAAAAAGTCCAGGGCTGTTTATTTGGTCCCAGTCCATCCCTGCATACAGTGAACTGGATACCTTTTAGGGAGTGTTAAAAACAACCTGCTGAATCAATAATATGACACTATTACACCTATAGTACTTTGACTGTAATTGGTATGGCTGGCCTGAGCATGCTTCAAACACTTGGAATACTGGAATGCTTGTTCTGAAAAACACTCTTAAAAAAATACCATTTGTATTTAACTTTAATTTGTATTTAACTACAATGATAATAATTCATTACTTCAAGATTTGTCCAACAGGCATCCACAATATCAGGCTGAAACCGAGCTGCTCAATACCTGTTCCCGCCTTCTTCAACAACAGTTTTACCAATTATCAAATTGGTAAAATACCAATTAACAAATACCAATTAGGAATGACCATTTTAATTTATTACTAATTTAATTTATCTCTATCAAATAATCAAATATATACAGTAAAACCAGGTATTGAATGATAACAAAAATAAAAAAAAAAATGTGGACTGCCACGAGGAGAGATTTGAAAAAATTTAAACCAACACATTCACACACAGAATATCACACTTATTGGAATAATGTTGGTTATTTGGTTTTATGCTAATTTTGGGCAATTTTTGTTTATTTGTTTTTAGCAAATAAACACTTATGGTTTAGAAAAATAGCTTCTTAAATCTCAATCTCTGGTGCCTAAAACATATGCACAGTAATGTAAATATATATGAAGAGAATTAAAAAAATAATAAAATATATAAATAAATAAAACAGGTCTGAGGTCCAAAAAGTACTACTATATGATACTGGGGAGCTGTTTTTTGCTGTGTGTTTACATTAAGAAGCTCTGTGTCTTTTAAGGTGAACAGTACAGTCGAGAAAAAAAATTATGTGAGCAGAAATAGAGCAACATATACATTTCTTTATAAGCTTTTCAAAGTTTGAACTTCTCTCTGCAGTCTAAATGCCTCCAGATACCTTTTCAAGTGGCTCAGTAAGTGATGCATACCATTTTCTTTGTTTTCACATTTACAGAGTTAGGTATGTGCTCAAACACCTGAGAACTCTCCAGCATGCACACTGACCAGAGAGCTAGCAAATGGTAAGGAAATACACTCAGCACAAACAAAAGTGCTTACAAAATTGTGAACATCTCCTTTACTGTAGCCTTCTGTATTTTAAACACATGCTCAGTGGTGTTTTGATTCAGTGATTGCATTATCGAGCCAAAATATTCCTAAACCTGAAAAATAGTGCTCGTTTGTTTGTATAATTTGGAGCAATGTGAAGCATTGATCTGATATCTGAGGAATCTGATCAAAGTGTGGCCTTAAACATACCCCTGTACTAGTGATCGACCTATTTGGGTTTTTTGATGGCCGATGCAGATTTTTAGACAGCAGTAGTGGCCGATGGCCGATAAGTAAAGCCGATATTCCCATTCCTCAAGCGGTGAATAAACTAGAGGCATTATCACAATTTATTTTTACAGAAAACCCTTCAAATTTTAAAAGAAACCATTTAGAGGTCCTGAAATATATATGAAGTGGTCAAAAGCTTATGAAAACCACAAAAAAATGTAGGCTCCTTGTCTATTTTTGAAAAAATAAACTGAAGAGTTCATGAGTCCCATTAGTTTTTTCTTTTTACAATTGTGTCTCCAGGGGTCTACTTTCATCAGGTAAAATTTGGAGTTGATACCTCCTACTGATTTGAAGTTATTCATGCTGGAGTAGACAGTGGACAGATGGCCTCTCCAAGAGTCTGTTTAGACCCCAAGCTCTCCATAAGGAAAATGATTACTTTTACTGCAAAAATACAGTGTATATATCTTGTCTAGACCTAATGTCAACATCTCAGTGTTTTTCTTTACTTTCTATGTGAAACTCGTCTCCTGTCCCTCACCAATTGGCCATTTACCCCTCACCAAACAGTAAAAACCCTTATTTATGGTGTGTTTTATTCTGATGTACTGAGTTTATTTCTGATGTTTACACTTGTTTCTCATCAAGTACAGTGTTCCTTTAAATGACCGATGTGTTAAAAGGCGAGAGCTGCACTCTGATTGGCTGTAGAGCAAGGCAACCTCCCCCACACCCCTGCTGCATTTAAACGTCCTCAGTGGGGGAAATTTACATTTACATTTACATTTATGCATTTGGCAGACGCTTTTATCCAAAGCGACTTACAAAAGAGGATCTAACATTCGAACTACAGCACAAATTATACAAAATACCTTACATTAAGTGCAATATGCCAGGAAGTAATAAGTGCATTCTAACTAGTAACTATTCTAACTAAATCTAACTAGTAAAAGACATCTAAGCTTTGAAACATGTTTATTGACTTGATTATTGTTTATGGAGCTTGTGGCTGCCAAATAGAACCGTATGAGTCACTCTCACGGTGTCTGGGTGTGTTAGGTGCTGAAAACATATGTGCTCTGTTGCGTGTTTGTCCCGCCTCCTTGGGTGTACATCGCCATAACTCTGCCCATGATTGGTCTACAGACTTGACTGACATGTTGTTGGAAAGCTAAGAGCCTAAGCTACGCGGCAGTAGGTGTGACATGGGTCCACAGGGATCATATTTTAATTATTTTTTGAAAATGTGTACTATTTTTTCGGCCAGTACTCTTGACACAAACATGAGGATTACTCTCGAACGGTTTGACAGAGAGACTCAGATTTAGTCTCGTTTTGAAGGGGACTACCTAAGTGCTGCTGTGCTAACTTTGTGTGTGAGTCGCTTGTGGGCTCTTCAGGCGTCGAGAAGCAGTGGCTTTGTCATTGATGAGGAAGAAACCTGAAGTTTGGAATATCTTATCTTTTGGCTTTAATTCCTTAGTCCTACATTTTAGTGTATATCCTCGTGATCCTGAGAGTCTGCCCGTGTGGTTGGTGTATGATATGTACACATTGACTCAAATACGGCGCCATGAAAAATCTGAAAATCTGTACGGTCATATTTTTTCATAACAATTTCCAATAACAGCAAAAATACTTATTTATCGAGTGGGATTTTATATAAAAATGATTAAATCAATGAAAATCAGTGACTTTAAGCTTTAGTTTGGTACCTTAGCTGTCGACTTGTAGTACTTGAGATATACTGACGGATATAACAATGAGCGATTTTTTTTTTTATAGGCACCGCCGACCAATGAGCGAATTTAGAGGCTAAATAACGCTGGGTTTCTAGGTTACAACTATCAACTCAGTTGTTTATGATGCAGAATATTGAGTGTATGTTACAAAGAGCTGCCAGTAACAAATAGTGTGAGCCATTTTTACATGCCATTTTCTCTGAAGAGACGTCATGCAGCTACATGTTGGAGGCTTGTACTGCTGTACTCGTGCTCAGTGATGTCTGCCTCTAAGATGACAAAATGGACACAAGGGGAGCTCTAACAGCCAGAATGATAGAGCTGCCCAATGCATTGCGCAAATATCAGCCTCTTGCACTAAAATCGGCAGATGCCGATTATATAAAAAATGATTGCACGATTAATTGGTCGGCCGACATATTGGTCGATCTCTACTCTTTACCTTAAATAATTATTCTCACTGCTGTTATCATCAACAATATCTTTGGTATCATCAGCTGTACAGACTACTACACATGCATACATTTGCTACCTTGCTTCAAAGAGAAAATGAGATACTTTAGATATACGTATATATATGAATAGGTATATATGAAAAGTGCATACCTCCTACAGGTAAGTAATTGTTTTAGCTTTCCATAAACACTAATACCAGTCTACAGACTGCTTATAAGAAACTGTGGTCCACAAACACTTCTCTGTCAAGGAAATACAACAAAGAGTAAATGCCACTCCAAATATAAATGCCACACCAAGAATTATCTCTTTGCTCTCTGCTATTCTTTGCAGGAACTAATGGTTCAGTTACACACAGCTAACAGAAACAATTGAATAACTGAACAGCCCAATGTCTGATTATTTAAGAATCCTGAAACAGGGAAGCATGAATTAGTAAAGCCAATGGTTTCTACATGGTGCACTCGTTACCAAGTACTCATATTAATGCTAAAATCCTGCATTATTTTATTTCAAACACATTGTGCTGTAGTACACACAGTCAAAACAACAGAAACTGTCCAATTACTTAGAGACTACACTCTGGATCTGGCCAAGGGCTTAATATATCGACAGATTTTATTGACTCTCTAACATGTAAAAATCCTCCAAGAAGTCTGATCTTAATCAAGCACAGATTCTGATCGCTATCCACAGTGACATTTTCAATCAATCAGGCCAATTTCTAGCTCAGTTCTCTTTCCATTAAAAAGTTTCTCCTAGAATTTGCAGTTGATGCAATCTGGTAAATCAACAAAGTCCTTTGAACACACTAAACGATCACTGGATTAGGAACATCTACCTTGTATCTACACTCACTGTCCTTTTTATCAGCTCCACTGACCATACAGCACTTTGTAGGTCTAGTTGTAGGCCTTGTAGGACCACCACAGAGCAGGTAAGGTCTGGGTTGTGGATCATTCTAAGCGCTGCAGAGAAACTTACTTTTTGTGTTAGTGTGTTGCACTGGTATGAGTGGATCAGACACAAAAGAGTTTTTAAACAGTGTCCACTCACTGCCCACTCTGTAGATGTAAAGTCAGAGAAAGCAGCTTACCTGTTGCACAGTTTGTGTTGGTCGTCTTCTAGTCCCTCATCAGTGGATACAGGGTGCAGCCCACAGGATGCTATTGGCTGGATATTGGTTGGTGAACTATTCTCAGTTCAGCAGTGACACGGAGGACTCTAACAGCCCTGCTTTATCCACTCGTATTTGGTCTGTGGTAGTCTTGTGAGGGTCCTGACCATTGAAGAGCAGGGTGAAATGGGGATAAGAAAGTATGCAGAAAAACAGGTGGACTACAGCCTGTAATGTATTGAGCAGATAAAATGGACAATGAGTGATGTTTTCCGAACGCAGTGTGTTTACGTATATGTGTACAGATATGAAACAAATTTCACTCTTTCACACCTTGATAAATAATAGTTTTGCCACTATTACATCATTCTATTTAACTTGTAATAATTTCTTATCCCGTCTTTTTTGAGTGTCATTTGAATACGTGTCCAATTAGTCTCCAAACATTGCTTTGTGTGAACATACATTTTGAACGGATGTCCAATTAGTACACATTATTTATCATCGTAATAACGGTCCATTGTTCCTTTCACGTTCCACTCTGTGGTTATAATCAGACCGTCCGCGACATAGTAAATACATGGTCAGTGACTGATTGTGCCCTTACTGGGAGGAAGTTGGCACAACAGCGCAAAACACTGGTAGTTTTCCGAAAGTGAATGATAAATTTGCACAAGGGCAAGAAACAAGACGGCATCGTCTATCTCAGCGCAGCCTGGAACACAAGTGCTTTTCGCCCCAATGCGTCCTACTCTGCGTAGCTAAAATAAATAAAGAAATAAATAAATGAACGTCTACCCAAAATTTATTACAGAGTAAATATAACCATGGTAAGGAGAGGAGTATAAATTGGGGCCAGTGACATGACAATCCATAACAAACTGCGCCAAATCAGGAGTTTACCTCGGCAAAGTTGCAAGTGCAACGTTGACGCTGGCCCACTTTAGCACGGCGATCGACGGAGGGGTGGGAAAGGCAGGCTGGGGGAAAGAAAAGAGCGATGGATAACACGGATAACCTGCCATTGTTTATTCTCTCTTAAGAAATGTCAATCTGTTCCTTCCTCAGGTGTGCTCCTTTTTCCTGTTGTTTGTGCTGTTTCTTTCCCTTCTTCCCCCTCCCCCTCTTCCACCTCCCATCCCGCCGCTCCCTTGCTGATTGCAAGAGATCAAAGCTTTGCTGCCGGAAAAATGTGAATATTTCAGGTGAGGGGAGCAGGCTTAGTTTCACACCACCTGTGTCACACTGAACCAGGCACAGCCCCTTGCAGCTCGCAAACCTGAGCACCAGAGGGGCCCTGAGGGCCTTGTGACACCAAGTTAGACCACCTGTCAGAGTCAGGCAGCTTTTTTCTTCTTCTTCATATGTGCCTGAGAGCACACAAGTTTGCGTGTGTATGTGTGGGTGGGTGTGCACGGTGCAATATCCCTCATTTGAGATAAAAATAAATGGATCTTGAGCGGTGAGATAGAAAATATAACGTACATCTAGCATGTACATTTAAAATGGAGAGGCTGGGAAGTGCTCACTAGCAAGGTTCACAAACAGATACAGGAAAACAGAATCAACTAAGTGTTTCCTTTCATATTTTCAAACACCTTCCATGTACAATGCTCCTGATATGTGCTATGAAAAGTCCAACACACAGCCAAAAGTGTGTAGGCTCCTGATCCATCACATCTATATGAGCTTGTCGGATAACTCATTCCAAAACCACAAGCGCATTCTCAGATCTTCTGCCCAACTACTTTCAACTTGTGCAGCCTTGGTGACTTGGAGCCTTCTCTAGACTTGGGGGTGAATCTCAATTCTTAATTATACCCCTATCGTTTGTTTTCAAGTATTATCTTGCCCACTGGAACTGAGTTAGTGTGTAGTGGTTAAAATCTTCCCTTACGAATTAGCACAACCCTTCAAGACCCTGCTACGTCATCAGAACACCAGAAAGAGCAGCAATTCAGTGGTGCTCTGCTGCCAGTCTGCACCTGTATCAGAGTATTACATCTAGACTTTAACATAGTTAAATTTAATGCATCATATGCCTTTGATAATTGTATTATCACCCAGCCCTACTGCTCTGTGATTTGAAGCTGAATTTAACTGGCTTTTTCTTAGCTTGTTCAAACCTTCCAGTTCCACCTTAAAAAATGCTGCAGCCACAGGAAATAGAATCTAATTGCTTCACCACTTAAGGTGCAACTGGAAATTGCGAGACATCAACACAGTATAAGTGATGTTTTATGTTTGTTATGAAGTAAAGGGATGTAATGCATTGAAGCTACAATAAACTAAAATAATGCAATTTTTATTATAGTTTTCTAATTGAGAAAATACAAACATTTGTGCCGTACTTTTGTCACATTTACAAGGCATTCCTAGCCCTTTATTTGAACTGTGCCCCTGGAATATCTGGGTATTTAGACATCCCCCTCTTTCCTAACAAGACCTGAGACACCCCTAGCCCCAGGCAAAACAGAGGGGAAGGGCTAAGTGGTAGGGCTCAGGGGTGAAGACAGATTAGCCCTTAATTACAATAGCCACATGGAAATGGCTGCAGTCTGTTATGTTCTGAGGCAATTGACATGGACACCTGTCATAAATGTATGTTGGATTCCAATAAACTGGCTATTTTGAACATTTTCCATATATTAACAGAGAAAGTACATATTGAAAGTGCATAATGTTATGTACCGCAAAGTAGTGTGATATGTTTAGCATACTGCCCAACCCGCCATCACACAACCTGTAACCGCACTGCAATATTTCCTGATGTTACAGAGATGGTTGTGACAAAGAGCTGCCAAATGTCCCGTGTGGGATCCAAGGCATGGTGTGCCTGTGTGTGTATGAGTGTATATGTGTGCAAATGCATCTCACCGCTTGAGCAGCCATCTCTTATCCCACAGCCAATAAAAAGCCATCCCCTAGTGTCCACACCAATCTGAGCGCCGCCATTCAACAGCTGCCCATGGCAGGAGCACAGGGAGTTTGGGAGAGAGGGACTGGCTACTGAGTGAGTGTGAGAGTATGTGTGTGTGAGAGTGAGTGTGTCGTACAAAACGTCTGAGGGACGGTACCACGCAGTCAGTTCCTCTCGTCGTCTCTCAGACGGGCTGTAAAGCCATTCCAGCAAATTCCTTACATTCATCTGTGTCAGAGCGCTCGGCACACATTAGCCGTTTACATGGGAGGAAACACAATCTATTTGATGCTACACTGCCCACACGTCCAAAGCCCTTCCCTCAATGCTGCAGCTTCACACTGTTTAACTTCCATCTCATATTCCAAGCAGGCAGGCAGGGGGAAAGCGGGCAAGCCGAGGCAACACACTCCATCTTCTCGTAAATCACCATTTAAACTCACGGCTAAATGAAATCTGCCTAAAAGTAAACACAGGCCACTCGACGTTACGCTGTACCACACATTTGTTTATATTTACTCTGCAATGTCCAATTGATTTTTATTGTTCCCGTAATGATGTATGCAAACGCATAACAGGCTGGGGGAGAAGTCACGCTTGTGTTCTTTTGCATTTCTTTTTTTTTTTTCATATCATATCAAAAGGCTGCTAGCTCAAAGATTCGAAGGTAATCAGTGGGTCGGCGGCTTGGTTGGTGAGGCGGTCGGTTGGTGAGCTCTGTGTAAATGTCAGCTCACTCATTACCAAAGCAAACTAACATGGCCGACGGAGCAGTGATAGATGGCTGACCTCAGAGGAGCGTCCACACTGATAGCGAAAGCTCCCTCTCCATCACCATCCTCCTTATTAATCAATCCATTTATCGCCCATGTATCAAAGCCGGGCTCGGATCGTATCGTTGCAGGTGTGCGATCAGTCACATACAGGAGGGCTCAAGTCGAACAGATAAACGATGACCATCTGGATATTAAGAATCTCTCCCTCCGCTCATGTCTTGCGCTTGCCGTCCATGGACCGCGCCACCCAGCCTTCATAATGAACAGCTAATTCAAGACATATGACCTTTAGAACAAGCAGTGATCATGAGCCTTGATGACAGCTAATTTTTTTTTTGGCTGCACTCATCAAGCTACAAATCAACTAGGCCCATATTCTTCATAATACAAGACAAACAGTGTGTTGTGTGTGTCGGGGGGGAAGGAAGGGGGGAGGACGGAACAAAGGGGACTGCTGTGTTCTGTTCATTTTCTCTCGACAGAGGAACACATTAAAAGCTGTTTTCTGCTCAGCCGTGAATTTGGCGGCGTATCGTGACACAAGCCGCTGCGGTCCAGCAGCTCCCATCTGTACCGGGCCGTCTCCGAGGGGGAGCGGGAATGCCACGGGAGTACAGGCACGTACAAAAATGGAGGAGCCGCCTCCGTTCGGCCCAGCCATGCGCTACCCTCCTGGGTTTGCCAGAACAGTTTGGATGGCGGAACAGGAAGAGATGAGGGAGCGCTGTCTTCCCCCAGAGTTGGTGTGAAGAGAGAGGGGGTGACTATGTGAATCCCACAGCCAGCAAAGAGACGCCCAAGTGGGGCTTTGTGAAGTGTGAACCCCCTTCATCATCACGCCCAGTCCTCCAGACAACTGAATCCATCATTAGATCAGTTACACGCGCAGATGCAAGTCCAATGCTGGAGCTGAATGTAGCACAGAGGCACAGGCAAAGCAGTGTAGACAACTGCAAACTAGAGACAGAGTGGTTATTCAAATATAAGGAAAGATTAAGTCACCTTAGAATGGATTTTCGTGATCAGGTGTAGTTCAGAATTCAAAATAATGAAAGAAATCTTATGATCATGAAATATTTATTAGGATTATAAAAGAGGAAAAAACCAAGAACCAATGTTTGATATTGCATGACATTATGCAAAATGGTAATATTCTAAGTATGGTGCAAAATGAGCTATATATGGAAATACCTCAAGCAAAATAGATGACACATTTGTACAGTTTGTTGTGCTACCCAAGTTTGCATATAAAGCTATTATTATCATCCATAGCTATGATGGTAGAATGTTCAGATTGGCCAACACCACCAAGATACACTAGTAAATCTACTAGTAAATCTGCTGGCATTTAACAAATGCCATTCACTCATTGTCTGTAATTATTTATCAAGGTCAGGGTCACGGTGTGTCCGGAGATGGAAACAAACCCTGGAGGGGGCGCCAGTCTTCACACATTTAATCACACACTCATACCTATGGACAATTTTGAGTAGCCAATCCCCTACCAATGTGTGTTTCACGGTGCCACCCTTCAAATATTAAATTATTTTAAAATATATGATTTATATATATGCAATATATGAAATGTTTTTGAACAGCTTGCAATACATAAACATTTAACCATGAACATGATCATGATCTTCAATCACATCTTCATTTCTTGGTTTCTAATCCATTTAGCAGTGGTGCAACCAAAGCTAAAATATAAAAAAACTGCGTCTCTGTCCAAATTCTTCTGGCCACAGCTGTACCTACTTCTAAACACTGCAGCCCTCAGCTGGTTGTGAATTCCAATTTTGTAAACCCCAGAGCCAAAGAGATGCCCGAGTGAAGCATGAACCCTCCCTTCATCATCCACCCCACCACCACCCCCCATTCCTCCAGACAGCGAAATCCATCATTAGATCTGTTACATACAGGAACAAGAACGGGAGCTGAATGGAGGCAGATCTAGCAGAAGCGCGTAATATGTGGGTCAGGTCACTGAAGGAAGCATGGAAGCATAAAGAAGTCATGGGAGAGTTTAATAGGTGGCCGAATCCACTATACACACACGCACGCCCCCATATGCAGGTCTTGTTGGCCGATTTCAGCAAAGTGGCGGGGGCCCCATCCTTGTCTGACCACCTACAGTGCTCTTGTCTCGCTCACACCTATCCACTCCTCTTGGCTGCACGTGAAGGACGTCAGGGATTTGGCCCTCTTCTGCTCCAGCTGGAGTGACAGCACCACAGCGAGAGATAGTGAGGGGACAGCAGCTAAAAAAAGAAATTAAGTTCAAACTAAATCAGGAGGCTTTTAGCGGCGTTATCTGAGCCTTTCCACAGATACCACAAGTTAATTGATCTGAAGCATCTCAGGAGTCCAAACTCTCCTTCAACCATGCTTTCCTCTTCGTGCACATCTATCCAGGCCCTGTGTAATCAAAGCGGGAATGCTTTTCAAGGCTTCAACCGTCAGATTTCCCGCGATATCAATCGATGCACTCTGATCGCCGATCATTTCTTCAGAACATCCAAAATGAGGCTGCAAGAAGATATGAGCCTTGTTTTCCTAGCTGAACGAAATAATAATAGCTATAATATTAATAACAACAACAATAATAATAAAAAATAAAAAAAAATCCAAAACTGTAAGCACGCCACAAAGAAAATTATGCTACAGTGCGATCCATTATTCATTTAAGATACATTTTTCATTTAGGAGAGGAGTGGAGGAGATGAGCAATGATGAATGCATTGGCCAGGATGCAATTTGTATGTAAAATAACAGAAGATTAAAGAATATGTTTTAAGTGCAAATGTAGTTCACTGCCATTTAAGGGGGGAAAAAATACAGTCAAGGAGGAAGAAAAGAGCCCATGGCAATGCATTCTAAAAATCACTTAGTGCTACTAGGAGAGGCTAAGTAATGGGGCACAATAAGAGAAGAGGCGTTCCAGGACATGGCGCTCAGTCTCTCCATCATCGGATGAATAAGTGGATGGCCATAACTCAGAGAGCAGATTTTCATTGATATATCATTTGGCAGGCCATTTGAAAATGCACGGTAAGTAAACCGAATAATAGTGCATCAACGCAACCTCCCGAGTATCCCTTTCCCTGCTCTCTCCTCCCTTTCTCTCACTCTCTGACACCAAAACTAAAATGAACGGAGACTTGAGCCAGATACACACACAAACACTGCAAAAGTACTGCATACACAAACATTAAGGACCCTTGTACTATCTCTCTCACTTTTTCTTGCTCACATATAGACACAGAGAGAGAGAGAGAGAAAGCTCTGCCTGCTGGGCATCCTCTCTGGACACACTTCTCATCAACTTCATTCAGTGAACACCGTTTCAGCTGAGTGGCTCTGTGAGCCAGGCACAGAGAGGGACAGGAGGAGAGGAGAAAGGAGGAGAGTGATGAAGGCTCAGTTGCACAGCAGAGGAAAAGGCCCTATTACTGAGAAATGTGGGGGAGAAGGAAGAAAAGAAAAAAAAAAGATAGATATCTGAACCCAAAGAGCACAAACAGAAAAGACCCCTGTTCTCATCTCCACTCTACTGACCATTAACAGTCTTCACCAGGGATGCAAAACATGTACACAGCAAAACTGTGATTGTGGGTATTTTTTTTTTTCCATTTTGCAATTCAGCTTTCAAAATACAAGCAAGGGCGGCATGGTGGCGCAACAGATAGTGTCGCAATCACACAGCTCCAGGGACCTGGAGATTGTAGTTCAAGTCCCGCTCCAGGTGACTGTCTGTGAGGAGTTTGGTGTGTTCTCCCCGTGTCTGAGTGGGTTTCCTCCAGGTGCTCTGCTTTCCTCACACAGTCCAAATTCACACGTTGGTAGGTGGACTGGCGACTCAAAAGTGTCCATAGTTGTGAATGTGTGTTGCCCTGTGAAGGACTTGCGCCCCCCTCCAGGGTGATTCTGGGTAGATACCGTGACCCTGAGCTGAATAAATAGTAACAGATAATGAATGAATGAATGAAATAAAGCTTAATAAGTGAAAAAAATGTCCTGAAATGAGGGACATTAGTAGGCACTTGCTCTTTGCTGAACACCCTCTTCTTCCAAAAGAAGGTTTTACACATGATATCGGATCACTGATGTGAGGATCTGATTGCATTCTATCATGTAAACATTAATAGTGCAGGTAACAAAAAAAGCATTCCAACATATCCTAAAAGTACTGGAGGGATCTCCATGACTCCATGACTGCGGGAGGGGGGGGGGTTCACTCCTCTAGTAGACTGTTGACAATGAACATGGCCACTTTAGGCTTATTTGTGGCTGCTTCAGAGTGTCCCATACTATTGGCCAATAAAAGTTGTTTGTCATCCGTTGACGCCTAACATATAAACTTTCATTTTATTCAGTGTTTTGATCATTTGTTTCATTCCTCATTGGATGCACCATACACACATATATTTGACATCCTTCAAAAACATATCACAAGCCAATATCTCTTTCTTTACTTGTGCACAAGCACAGAAGCCCAGTCAAGTAAAGCACACGCATATATTATTAAATAACCTATGTTATCTAATAACTACCTATGCTAAAATGTAATAGATTAATTAATTATTAATTAAAATAAATTACAATAATTAAAAGAAATACATAAAAAAAATTTTTTATAAATTCTATAACCACTTTATCTAGTTCTGGGTCACAGTGGGTCCGGAGACTACCCAGAATCACTGGGCACAAGGCGGGAACACACCCTGGACAGGGCGCCAATGGACAACAAAGTCAATATTAAACCCATCCAAAACTTTTAAACAAAGAGTTATGGATGAAACACTGGCGTTGTGGTATAATCAAACTCTTTTCAATCATTTTTCTTTTGGAGCTTTAACTTCAGAAGCCACAGGGAAAGCAGTGGCTTGTTGTGCTTAGTGTTAATGTGACATGAACAGCTGGTATAAACATATATTGTATGTTTGTATATACATATAACTAAACCAACTGCACAAACTAACCCTAACCCTTCTTTCATTATTTTTACCGTAAATGGTAAAAATTAATTAATTAAGTTAGTTTTCTTTGAGTCCTGCACAAGCCAATATCTAAAGATGCCATACTTTCCACCATAAATACCACACCCTGGAGGATCAGTGGATACCAATATTAATAATATATAACATTTTCAAACTTTGTTCATTGTAAGATGTAATCTAATTTAGTTTTTTCAGACCAATATTTGATCACAATTTTCTGCTTGTATTTTCAAAATATTGTATTGTATATTTTTTAACCCTAGCTTAGAACTGCAAAAATACATTCATAATAAATGCTTCACTCAGTGTCAATCCAGCTCCATGAGTTAGTAGTTCTAAAGCTTCCCTTCCACAAATGTCCAACTCAAACCTTAGGGATGCCCTTCATACATTAATTTGATCCACAGACAGAGTTAACAATCAACCTCTGGAAACTGGCTGGAAAGTGACCCAAACCGTTATAAACTGCTTTTGAAGTAGAGGCAGCTTCTTCCCTGCATCCCTCTACTGGACGCTGACCCATTAGCCCAGTGTCCCTGACGGCAGGACTAGAGCATGTGGAGGCGGAGAGGGGGGCGAGGGGGAGGTGACAAAATCTATTTGGGTCAGCCCAATCGATCCCCTCCCCCAGTACCGCCCCAGAGGTCAGCCTGAGGAGCTTAGAGAGGCCTTTCTTTTTGTTTCTTTTTTGGGTGAGAAGCGGCCTCCCCGGCCCTGCGTTCACCTTAGGGCTATCTCATGACCTGCGGTGGAAAACATTAGCCACGTTATAAAGCCGTGAACTCTAAAGACATGAGGGGAGGTGTCCAAATGCGCAATCAATGGAGGCCACAGGTGTACGTTTTTCTGCACAATGTGGAGGAATGCTGGTTTTTAGACTGAAGACCGGCCCTAGGCTGAGAGTGCGTTTGTGTGTGTGTATGTGTATATACGTCAGTGGTAATGAAGAGTGACTACTCAACGTGGTGAGGCAGAGGAGAGAGCTGTGTTGTGCTGGCCAGATGAAAGGCTAGTTGAGGAAAGGCCTGCAAAAGGGGGCAGCCAGAGAAAATACCTGTCAGACCATTTTAGTCCACCATGGGCAGCAAATCGGCCTAATCCAGCCGGCATGTACGAACGTCTCAGCTGTCTGACTGAGAAAAGGGAGGAGAGGAATGGAGAGAGGGAAAGAGAGACAGAGACAGAGAGAGAGAGAGAGAGAGAGAGAGAGAGAGAGAGAAAGGAGAAAGGAAATTAGATCCATGGTTTGTAGCCCTTGCTCCTTCCTCGACAGGCGTGTTCCGGCTCAAAGGCGCTGGCTAATCCTCACCTCTCTCCTGCTCGCACTCCTGTAAAACGACTTCTCACAGCTGCCTCACAAACAGCCCACCGTGGCAACTCTTCACTGACGGAACAGCAAAACATGCGCAAACACACACACACACACACACATACTCACACTTAAGTGCCTGCATACACACACACACACACCTCAGTAGACCGCCATAGCTCATTTAACATCCCTATCCCTCCAGCAACACCCTCCCAGGAGGAACAAACACAGAAGAAAAAAGAAACCACGTCAAGAAATAAAGCCTTTTTGATCATTTAGGAGCTTTTTTCCCCCCTGTCTCTGTTCCATCAGTGGCAATGGGCTCTATCAGTATCTAAAGACATACATCTACTAAAATGACATGTCATTTGACCCATTCATGCTATGCAAAAATCCCATTCCCCTTACTAAGAAGATATTTTCAAAACAAATGCTTTACTCATATCACATGATATGTGTTTTATGATAGATCACATGTAAAAAAAACACTACATGAAATCCATCAATTATTTCCCCCAATTAAAGGAACACTAGGTAAGATTTGGTATTTTTGGTCCTGGGCTCCCTGGCCTAGTAGAGTGTAATTCATTTTTACAGCACTGTCCTAAAAATCAAGTGGGAGGGGGCAAGGAAAGCAGTAGGGGGGTGGTTTCCTTCCCTCCCCCAAATGTTACACAGTACAGTTTCTGCAGTGCTGACCCCAGAGTAGCAATGACAGAGGCTAAGGTTCTCCTTATTACAGGTCAGTGGAACATTACAGTGATTTTGAAGCTGTAATTTTAAGGTGAAAATACTACCTAGTGCTCATTTAATCTATGTTCAGTTCAACTCACTTGCTAAGTCTCCCTCTTCGATGCTACCAAGCATGAAAGTTAAAGGCTGTGCACAAACTGCATATATTCACTCTGCTGCTGATGCTGCCTCAGAATCAGATTCTGAATCTTGAATCTATAATAATGTTTGTCAAAGTAGTTGCTATATTTTGAAACAAACCGTGCAACCTTATTACGCAGCAGAGCAGGTAAACAGAGAACTGGTTAGCTAGTGATTTCAGAAATAAACTAGAAACTTACATTAGTTTACAACACAGGCCCTTCTTCCTGTGTTTACTTACTTGCTCCTGCCCCAGTCAGTTTTGACCAATCAGCAGTTAGAACATTCTCATTTGGTTTCCTGTGAAGCATTTTGGTGCACTTGGATTTTTCCTTGTATGAAAACAAACCAAATCAAGGTGAAATGCTCCAAGATTACGAACTTCTTAACTGATCCAGAGCTGATGCAAAAAAGTGTGAAAAAAGTAACAAAAATCAAGCCCAGGTATGAATGATTTGGGTTGCTTACATAAATGCAACTGATAAATACTGTGTTTGCACTTTTTTATCACTGAGAAAGTCCAGCATTTTTTTATTTGAGAAATTCAATGTGTCATGGCTGCCCAATTACTGTGGATTCTAATCTACAGGCAGTACACACGTTTGGTATTTAGGCTGAATTACAGCATATAACGTATGACATTAGGCTGCAACTGTTTCCATTTAAAAACATGTCTTCGTTCAGAATTGCAATTTCAATCCAAGTATGGTCTAAGTTTGGTATGTTTCTGTTGATCTTGGTTGGTGAGACTAGCAGTCACAAAAGCAGATGGACATGCAGGACGTCCAGAGGCTGCAGAGTATCAGGAGGAAGATGACTTTTACCCTGGCTACAAGTGCTTATTGTGACACACTGAACAAGACCCCATTTACAAGTTCTGGGAACCTGAAACACTGACTGTTCTCACATTATAATAATTGTTTGGCCAAAACATTGCAGCCCACCGTTATCATCGAGGAGGTGCTGAAGATAAGAGAGCGCAGCAGTGCCAGAGAAGGGCTACATTCAGGACCAGCTGGCAGAGGACATGCACAAGGGGGAAGGCTGGCTACTGGCAGCCTCTCAGCAGAGCACTCCAGCTTTAAGGGCAGGAGAGAGCGAGGGAGAGGGAAAATGTTTCCTCCCGAAGCGAAAGAGAGAAAAAAAAAAAAAAAAAAAAGAGGTTCCACACACTCGAGGCCTTTCATCTTCTCAATGAATAACCCTGCTTGAAGGAACCATTTCAAAGCTGGACCCGTTCACCTGCTCTTATGCTTACCCTGGGAGAAGACTCTGAACCGAGAGTGGAAGGACAGAATGGAAAACAAGAGGAATAAAGAATTCCATCCTACCATCCAGTTCGCTAAACGTTGTTACATGAGTAAAAGAGACCTTACTCATCACACAAGGCCTAACACTGGTGAAAAAAAAACTCAGAATATATGGGCCATTTTTGGTGATGCCTACTACCTGCTGGCTTTGGTAAGAAAATCAATGAAAAATCCGCTGAAAGGAAGAGGTCGTCTGAAGCATTTGTACTATGCACATCTCCCCATCTCATTGAACAATGCCACCCTGCTTTTAGTTGTTCTCAAACTTACTCTGTGGCCTTTGGATTAACAGCCACAAGCAAGTGCAACCTAGACACAGAAAACAGCAGAAAATAAAAAAAGAAAATCAAACTATTCCAGTAAAAGCCTCAGACGCAATGGCGGAGAGCGAGGAAGAGAGAAGGGAGAGATTTATCCCTTCACGGCCTTTTGACACTAAATTAAACTGTTGAGTCCATTCCCCGTGCCAGCTAGTTATCTTTCCAGGCTAATTTAACACTATAATTTACGTTCCATATAAAATACGTCCCGATATGGCGCTGTCGTGGCAGTACATCATTCTCGGCGAGCGCTCCGGTTTCGGCGAAAAGGACAGAATTAGATCATATTCATGATGCAATTAAACACTTCAGTGGGAATCAATGTAAAACTGATGAGCCCTGAAAACAATGCATATGGCTGAGAACATTAGAACACATTACCTTCCCCTGGATCCCCTCCACAGACGCAATTTAAACCCCTCCAACACTCTCGGCTGCCATCACCGCTGCCTCATAACGCACAGCCATAATAAATGAATTTTTCACAAAATTATTCAACTACTAAATTGCCCATGGTAACTGAATATCAGATGAAAGTGATGTGAATTATTAAGTAGAGATACTGTTTGTTCTCATCCAGAGTATAATAATCACCCAAATGAGGGAAGAGAGAATAAGGGAGCGAGAGTGAGAGAGTGAGAGAGAAAGAGAGAGAGAGAAAGAAAGAGAGAGGTGCAATGGGAGCATTTTATAATAAATACTGCCATTGATGTAGACTCGAGAAGAAGCTGGTCTGCGGCCTTGGTTGCCTGCTGAGATGATGGCATCGACCATTTCCCATCGGGCGGAAGTGTGGGTTTTCTTGTGGTTTCAACTATGAGCAAATTACCAAGCTGTTTCGACTTGTGTTTGCACGATCCAGGCTTAGCTAATGTTGAAACAACTCACAAGCTCTCGCCCAGTTCTCTGTAAAATAATACATACCATTAGATTACATAAAGTCAGCGTAACAGCTAAGTAGGCCTCTTTATGGACTGCTAATATTGGAATATAGGTTTCAGGCAATTTTTAAGGGGTTCTGAAGCAATTATTATGAAGTGTTTAAATGTATAATACATACACTTACTGGACAATTCCTTAGGAACACATACCTTGTATTTCCACCTTGCTCATGTACATAGATAGTATAGGCTTTCCAAATTGCCAAGTATTAGCTATTTATTCCAGGAGTGCTCTTGTTCTTTATCAACTGTAAACACACTGGTTAGGCTACAGCTCACAGAATATTCTCACAGAATTGCTCGCAACCAATGAGAATGAAAATGTAATTTGATTATTCCAATGTTAATGACCTAATTATGTTAGTGGTAGGCATTCTGCACAGCACTTGGAGTCCTAAACAATAGGAGAGATAGCCTGGCTGTATCCACCTAAATCTACCTCACCTGCTGGTGCTCTTAAATACAAATTATAGGCTTATGTTATTTTCTATTTCAAAAAAAAAAAAAAAAAAGAATCTGACCCATTCTAAAGAGGACCTTATGCAATACAATCTCAATGTCACTGCTGCACTGAGAACAGCCACAGGCACTCAAAATATGGTTATCATTAGTCCAGTGGTCAGACAATGACCAATGACAGTGTTTAGAGTGGCTGATAAACACGTGCATTACGTTCCATAATTGTACATCTACATAAAGTGGAGGATAAGTGGAAATAAACAGACATAAGGAGAAGGTTTATGTGAATAAGTGTTAACTGACGACTGTCCTCTCCTTTGTCAAACTTTATTCTTCAGAAAGCAAACAAGCACACTTGGTGTGTAACTGAAGTGCTAGAAGTCATAAAGGGTAAAATTTAAATGTATGTGTGTGGGGGAGGGGAAGAGTAGGGGGTGCATTTGAGCAATTTAGAATAATTTCTGACAATGTGAGTTTCTCTTGACTCCTCTCCTGAAATAGTAATTACACTTAATGGTGCTTTAATCTGTCCATCAGAGAGGAGGTGAGAGGAGGGGTCACGGTAAAGTGCTCCAGGGCCGTGCTGTGTCAGGACAGACACAAGAGGTTGCACTACAGCAGCTGCCAGCCCTTAACACACACACACACGCACTTCTCCAGGAAACAGGGGTTATGGGACATGAGGTGCACACATACACTTGCTTCCTTCAGTACATTTCGAATACCACAAGAGAGAATACAGAGATGCAAAGGCTGAAATGAGAAAGGGAAGAGAAACAGCTAAAGTCAATCGTCTAGATTTTCACACCATGTTTTTTTCTGTACTGTGCTGTACAGTTAAATGAGAATAGATACATGATTTATCCTATTGTACTGAACCTTAAGACTGAATCAAGTACTGAAATATTATGTAAACTCTATCATATTGTGTTTTAAGGGAATTGCCTCTAAATTCACATTCACTACTTCGGCTAAATTCATTTTTAATGTCCATAACCACCTTCTGGCCTATAAATCTGAACAGATAACACAGGCATTTTGCCCTAGGGAGTTGTGTTCAAAACTATATCCAAGAACAAATCAATATATATTCTTACAGTTTCTGCATTGCAAACTAGGTCTGCTGTACGTGTGTGTGTACATAGCATAAGTGCTATAGAAATCCATACTATGGCTGCTAATCATTTGCTCCATCCTGATCACACAATGTGCACCTGCAAAATGCAAAAAACTCTATGGAGCGACTGAATATTTAATTGTTGGCTGTGACCAACTCGACCGATCACAGATAATCTTTTAGTGTTTGAATGAGTTTGGATCCAATACAAAAAATGCTTTTGGTTTAATAAGAACCAGTCTTTAAAGGAAATGTTCACAATTTTAATCAAAGACCACTTTTTATAAAAATCTGAGGAGGTTTCCTCACCATTTGCTGCTCCAGTCTGACTGTGTGCTCAAAACCGTTCTAATGTGTTTACAAAAAAAAAAAAAGTAAATCTCTATCCAGTTTGCTAGGTGTTCCCTCACAGCAGTAGAACAGTATTTTGAAGATTGTTAGACAACAAAGAGACCTCCAGTCATTGAAAAGCATGAACGGAGTGGAAGATATTGCTCCATTCCTTTTCCATAGATGGGTAATATTGACTTATTTTCGCTGTAGCTGGAACTGACTGTAAATCAGTGCACTAACAGCATGAAAGTAAACAAAGACCGAAAATGCTTCAAATCTAAACAACTCGAGTAACAAATGAGATTCTGTGGTAATACAAAGAGTGAATACAAATTTAGTTAAACTTCAGCCATTTTTTCCCTCAGATTCAGATATACCATGTTTTTGCAAAGCTTTTGAATGTAAACAAACCAGAGAACTGAGTTTGCCCACAATCGTAGACGTTCCTTTTAACACTGGGTCTTTAATCTGGAAAGTGCAATATTTAGTAATATAACTGCTAAACGTTACAAATGTAATACTACTCTTGAGGTGCCAGATGTGACCTTGTGGTATTACCATCTAGGAACAACCTTGAAAAGTTTTGGGCTAAATTAGTGGGAACATATTCTTATTAAGGTGAGTGTGAAATTTCTTAGCCTATCTAACACTCTGTGGAAGTGGCACTTAAAGGAGGGGGTAATGGTGTGCTTGTTAACATGTGCAAGGGACAATAAGTCTGCCATTATCCCATGGATTTAACACAAGTTAGCTTGGTCCCTCCACAATCTCAGCATGTAGCTGAGTTTCGTGTGAGCAGAGAACACATTACATGGGGTAAAAATAAACATCGCCTCTATAGCAAGTGAAAAAAGCCTTGGTGGCTAACAACAGTATTCACAGCCTACCTTTAATTGTTTGGGTTATCAACCATACTCCTGACATAAAGAGGGCATACCCAATGTGTGTGGTGGATCTAAGTGAATAAAATGTGTATGGTAAAAGGTACGCATAACCATGTATATATGACACACTCAAGCTTTTCACACAAAGCTTCTGGTATCCAGCATGCCATGTTGCCAAATACATGGACAAAGAGGTAGAGGATGGAAATAATATCTGGGGAAGCATGTATTTAAATTACACTTAGTTAGGGCTTGATGATATGGCCAAAATTGATATCACAATATATATCTTAAATTTGGGTCGATACGATATAATTCCAATATTGATATGAACAATATAAAAGCCACAGAAAAAACTGGCAAGTTCAATCCACAAACATTTTATATTGCAATATGTATTGATATTGGATTACTATCCAGCCCTACACTCAGAAACACCCAATGAAACCCAAGATAATGTTAGTGTAAATACTGTGTTTATGTATATATATATATATATATATATATATATATATATATATATATATATATATATATATATATATATATAAAGAGAGAGAGAGAGAGAGAGAGAGAGACAGTGAGAGAATGAGAATGAGAGAGAGCATATCCAGAGGTTTATCTGTGTTTTTCCCCCTGAATATCTTGTCAACAGCCTCTCTCCTTGACCACTTCACTGGCAAAATGAAGAGGAAAGAAAACAAATCACTCCCAAAGCTGCTACTGTTGTTCCAAAGCCTATCACTGTTGCTCCCCCACTTGGCCACGTCAATACTGAAGAGTGATGGCAGTTTGCTATATGATTGCCTTTTTTTTATTCTCTCTCTCTCTCTCTTTCTCTCCTTATACCCTCCTCCCTTGGTCTAATCAGTATGGCGGGCCAAAACAAAAGAGGCATTGTCTCTTTAACTGAGGGCAGCACTGTATCACTGCTTCCTTCCCCATTTCCCCGCTTTATTAGCGACGCGGCAGACCACTGTTTATACTAGTGGGTATTCCGTGTTTGCTGGAACAATTACAGTATGACAAATGGCCCATCAATGCCATCTATCAGAGGCTAGCTGACAGGAATCCTATACGGAGGGCAGCTATTCATCCCCACTCGCCTTCTCTGGGGTACCATGCTTCAGTATCCATGACAACGCGCAAGCCGCTCGCCGCGCACGCCGCCGCGTGATGAGAGATGGCACCCGAGAGTGGCTCTGGAAATTAGCCTTTGACACCCTGCTCCTTTTAGTCTCTATACACACCCACCCCCTCCAAAAAACATACACCGTCCACAGGGACACACACACACACCCTTCGCAAAGACCACACAATGGGGCGGCGACCCATCGCCTTTGCCACCCCACCCCCCCATCAACCCACAGCCTGGATGTTCAGCAGACCCAGAACCACACATCCTGGGGAATAGAGCGATGGGAAAAGATCTGCTCTGGCACCTTATCCAAGCAAGTAGAGCAGAACCAGACGGCAGGGCAAGATGGCCGATAGCCACAGCTGATAGCCTATTAGCGATGGTGAATGCAAATACGATAGCCCTGGCCCAGCCACTCCATTATCCTGGCGACTCCTAGAGAAAAAAAATTAAAAAATAAAATCCACGCCTCATCTCAGGAAAACAAGATTGACATTTCATTGAGCGGCCCTTTTTTGCGCTCTATATTAAATACAGGAAAGTATTTGTTTTTCAGCCAGGCCTGCAGTTGTTCATTATGCTTCACCTTTTGGCTTATTGATACAGGGAACTCTAGGGTATTGGGAAGGAACTAAATTGCTTGGGACTTCTCCATGCTGGTGGAATAGATTATATAGCTTTAATAAAGGAGCTGGGATTGAAAAAAATAAATAAAAGAAAAGGAACAGAAAGGGAGCAGGCAGAGCAGATTGATGGAGAACTGTAGTATTCTGGGATTTCAAGCTCATCAGCTCTAGACATAACAGAGCCAAGTGGAGGCGCTGCTCTAGGAGAAACCAAAACAAAAGGAGGAGACACAACAGAAGGATCAATATTTGTGGGACAGACGGAGACGACCAGTCCAGACTGGGAGGGTCTGGGGTCTGACCTCTAGGTTGACCTCTGTCTGGCCTCGCTTAGCAGCACTGAAGGAGACTGAGGAGTAGGAACATAATGCAGGTCAAATATAATACGACGACCAACTCATAACGTGGACTGAGCACAGAAGGCATCGGCAGATGTTTTGGAACAATACAGAACACCCTGAAACACCTCAAACTGCTCATATGTATACAGCCATTATAGTCTTAAAATGAGTGTATTCGTTTTTGTAATTACAGTCATCGATTGCACAGAAATACTACCACAATAGTGCTTTCCCAGGTTTGGTGTGATGTTGGGGGGGGGGGGTGTGAGCGTGCACTGGGGAAGGATGGGAGGATGGAGGGTGGGAGGTTTCAGTTCAGTAAAAATCATTTCAGAAATGGTCTGAGGGGCTCAGAGGTAGCACGTCAACAGCTATAACCCTCCCTGTGACACTGCGCGCCGGCAGCTCCCTCATTGATGTGGCAGCGTCTCGCTCTCACCAGTTGGAGAGCAGACAGTTTTGCCGAGCCTCGCAGTCCCTAATTATCCCCCGACTTCGTCTAATTCAATAAACACAATTCCGATCTGCCGGCGTAGAGGCATGGCATTCTTGTCCCCTCCGGCTCAGACGAGACCAAAAAAGACGCCGAGAGAGAAACAGTGAAGCTGACAATATGAGCGGAGCACATGAGAACTAAATGCCATTTAATCTGCCGTTTAAAATGTGCCTTTCTTTTTGTGTGTGTGTGTGTGTGTGTGTGTGTGTGTGTCTGTCTCTGTCGGGGGGGTGGGGGGGGGGTGGTTGAGGGAGCCAAAGGCCATGCCACAGCTGATCTGAAAAGCCAAGGCCTACCCTTTACCCCACACTTTGGGAGGATTTGGAAGAGAGTGGTGAAGCTTGAACAGAAGAGCAATTCAGTGCAGTTCCACCTGAAGCTTGAGACGAGTCAAGCGGCGTGGTGTTAATTCAACAAGAGAGGAAGTGAGTTTACAGAAAGCAAATATTCCTGTGTGAACATGATTATTACAAGCTTGGAGTGCTTCTGGAGAAGAAGTTTAAACAAGGTCGCAGTTTGCGTGAAGCCTGTTACACAAGGTTGGGAAGTTGTAGTACACACAAGCCTGCCAAATAGGACCCAGATAAAAGCTAGAGCAAACGGCCCGCTTTGCAGAAAACAAGAGTCCCAACTCAACATAAAATAACCTAAAAATTAAGTAGTTTGATAATATAAAGTGCTATATATATATATATATATATATATATATATATATATATATATATATATATATATATATATAAAACATTACAATGACAATTGCAATTTTTAATACTACACAACAAATTAGAGTGGGGCAGTATAACGATAATACTGTAAACCTCAGTATTTAAAAATATGGGCAGTATCTCAAAATGAAGGTAGTGTTTATGACATGAGTGATCTGTCAAATTTCTGTATTGTCTTTAAAAGTCGGCTAAAATGTTCATGTGCATTTAAGAGAGTCACAGGGAGGGGGCACTGTGGGAGCTTATTGACTGCTGATGTCACAGTCTGAAAACGGGTGGAGAAATACACAAGCCCTGAAGCCCACTGCAGTTGTAAGTTTAGCACTGAGTTTGTGTTAAAAGAGAGAGGAAGAAAGCAGTAAACAGACAGAATTCTCAGAAAAGCCTTCACTCGACTTTGTGCTTTATACAGGTATATGGCTTTATCCTCTAAATATGTGTGTTTTGAGCCTCAATTCACTGAAAAATCTGCTGTGGTGTGCTAAACCATAAGCGCCCATTAGCGCCAGCTGTGCTCCTAAACAGTGTAGAACCGTCTTATTTCACTTATTTTCTGTTCCTTCGGTACGTCACTGAAATTTGCTTTCTCTCAGAAACAGTGTTTTATGTTAACACGTGTGTCAGTGTGCACCATCGGACTGTGTTTAGATAAATTTACTTGACTTTGTGCTCACAGACAACGCAGCCTCACAGAGCCCCACGGTAATGCAGTATACCACGATAATATTTTGAGACGGTATGAAGGTACGAAAAATATAGATACCACCCATCCCTACAACAAATAAATTAAAGACTTCTTTATAAACCTAGTAATACGTCCCCTAAACCTCCAAGACTGAAACTTGTTCTACAATACTGAAGACTTATTTGAGTATACTACAATCAAATTATTCAGACCAGCCCCACTAATACACCTACTTAAATAATGATTATATTAATATTCAATGGTCAAGATTTCGCAGTTATTTACCTGCCCTGGCTATGGGCTAAAAGAATAATGGAAAGAGAGCCACAGTCAAGGTGAGTTTGAACAGAGCTAATGCAATCTTTTAAAAGAGGAGATATGCAGCCCCACTCCTTCCAGCCCCATCGCTTATGCATACAAACACACGTGGACACATGCACAGAGACACTGAATGGCATAAGCCTTGATTTAAAGGTCATTAGGTTTTAATTGCATTGCTAATTCCCTGTGGGGAAGAGAAGCGACACATTGGGGGAGGCAGAGGTGGGTGAGGGGTAAACTGAAGCATTGAGATTGAAAATAGTAAGAGGTGGGAAGCTTAAAAAAAAGGAGACAGAGAAAGAAAACCATTTCATCCCAACACCATGCACTCTTATTCAAGCAGCGTGGCCCTCCAAGCTGGCTGCACGTTATTAGATTTAATAGGCTCAAATAGCAGCAAGGCCTTCGTCGTCATTATAAAGCCTTTACTTTCTCGCCGACTGCCAAGTCTGTTTTGCGCTAGCTTCAGACTGCCAAAGCCAACAATTGCAGATTAGTGAAGCCCTTCTCCCATTTCAACAGAGGTTAATAAAAAGCGACAGGGCTAAGTCCGCTCTGATTAAGTATGCTGAGAGATATTACGGCAGTTTGTTACATCAGATCATTATTGGATTAAACAGCACACACACAACAATGAAATTTTCATTTTCCATTTACAACATGCACACACAGGGCTGGCTTTGGGAGTACACTTGTCAGAACAAAGACGGCATTATAATAAGCACATATTTCTCCCCTCCTTTCCTCTCTTGTCTTCTTCTGTCTGCCATGCTAAGTTGAGATGCTCCAAAATCACACTGGAGCTTGATCTTAATCATTCTGCTGGATCAGGAAACAGGGTGTTTTTCTATTGTTCGCGCAAGAAAAATGTGAAAAGGCATAAGCGTCAACCGTGGACCTTCGTTAACCACATCAAAACAGATAAACACTCCTTTTAACAGGAATAAAAGATGAATCTGTAAAGATTGCAGACCTAAAGCACTGCTGAGTTTGATCGGGCCTTACGTTTTTCTTTTGCTTCTGTTTGTTCTTATAAACTGTCATGAAAATAGATGAAGAAAATGACTTGGCTCTTTTCTTGTAGCAAACTTGAAATCGTAACAATACAAGAACCATTTTTGCTGCCACATAGAACCCTTTTCTAGAAGGTGCTTTACAGAAATATCTTTAGCACATTCTCCATCAACCTGAAAAACCAATTCAGGATGCGAAGAACCCTCTAATGTTGCAAAATGTTCTATATAGAACCTGTTTCTTTACTAAAGAACCCTCATAGAAGCATCATTTTTAAGAGTATAGGTGATAATAGGCTTATGACACCCTCAAATTACATCAAGTCCAGCTGTGCTCCACTAATATCGCTAAAGACCAATACACAACTACCTTAAGAGCACTGCTTGCATCCTGGTAATAAAGCATTACCCCTTTTTATTTGTGTTCTGATAGCGTATCCGGCTCTTGAACTAACTTCGCTCCAAGGATGACACTTGATAAAAAGGGGGTAGGAATAAAAATAAGAAGTCACACTTAAAGTTAGAACAGCAGAAGCTGGGCTAACTAGACAGTTTGGGCTGCAGTGTAATGTAAAGCTTGCACAAGGGGGCATTCATGTACAGGTTCATTTTGTGTTTATGTGCCTGTTAAATTGCAGTTGTTTAATTATTACTTTCTTTGCGACCCATTTTTTTTCCCAGGCTTTGAAAAACCCAATATTACAAACTGCTGATTGATTATGCACAAGTGGAGTAAACCAACTCTCAAGCAATTGGAAATCAAACAATTAAAAGAATAGCACCTTCCAAATCTATCATTCAGCATTGAGACCTCTCAGGTTAAATCCTGAGGCCTTGACACCACGGGGTCTTCATCATTTTAAGACTACAATCATTGGTTCAAAGTTTATCCGCTCACACACACACAGCAGGTAGATCCATCTCATTCATCTACAATATTTATCTCATCTGTTTCACTCACTAGGGCCGCCTTCAAATTTACATCAGCCATTTCGATTGCTGAGGTAGATTTAAACACTCATCTCGGCTCAGCCGGTCTGAGGGACATCAGTCCACTGGAATTATGCCCTTAATTGTTTCATGTGTCATGGCTTGTTCAACGTCCAAAGCATTTCTTCCTCACTGACTGCTGATAAGCTGACGTCTGTCCGTCATGTCGGTCAGATCGTAAATCGCTTTTGCTCTCCAAATGACAGAAGATAAGACAGAGACAAGCGAACAAGAAATCTAACCTGAGATCAGTGCTTTTAAGGAACCTCTCCACCGTCGCTCGGCAAACTGAACAAAGACGGCTTGTGTATTGTTGCTTGCCTGAGTCACCACGTTTCAACCATAACCTAGCTTAACACATCAGCCCCTAACAGGTCTCAGCTTTATTCGGCTGTCTGTCATCTAGCCCATATATAAATATGAACTTTCTCTTAAATGAGTTCCCTTCTGCCACATCATCCAAGCCTTGTATTTGCTATAGCATTAAAGCCCGAAATCCACAGAAGAAGGAGGAGCAGACTTCAGTTACTGCCTCTCCTGGGGTATTCCCCTCCGTCCCATTACCTACCATAAATCCAAATGCATTACGATAAGGTGCATAAAATGAGTCATCCATCTGGACAGTAAATAAGAAGTTGTCAGTGGCCTGACGCCAAGCCCAGATCTCTGCTCTTCCTCTGTGGATGTGCCCCGCCAGACTCCAGCACTATTGAACCACAGCTAAAAAGGTTCTGATAAATAAGGGCGCACACGCTACGTCCCGCTAGATGCTAATGGTGCCGCCGTATGAAGGATAGACAGTGGGCCTATACATTTCACAATAACTCAAATGGGAAATTGCTCGCTAACATAATGACGTGGCTTGATACCCACATTACGCACAACTGTCAAATGTTTCATTTAGCAAAATGCTACTTTTAAATGTTTCTCTTTCACCATCTTCTCTCTTTCCAGCTGAATTTCTTAGACTAAGGCTTCAGTTTAACATAGCATGCCTATTGCAGCTAGAAATTACAGCAGCTAAAAACATAATTTTATGTCACATTACTGTGCTAACAGGCTCTCTGAGAACTCTGAAATGAATACCAAAGTTATTTGTTGCTTAGAATTACCTGATTAACCAATGCATAATGCTAGCCAGGCCGATATTTCAGAACTGAATGCAACAAAGCATGGCATTGTGCTGAGCCTCTGAGTAATGTGAAGTTGAACTAAGGCAGAGGAAGAAAGAATAGGAGCTCATTCTTGTTGTATTTTAATATTATTTCTTTTCACTCTTGTTGGTGTCAAACGTCAGATTCTGAAAGCTCAAGTATGTTTATCTGTCATGTATGAACTATTCTTTAGCCCCTTGTTTTAGTCAGAGGTGTAATTTCAAATTGTTTAAAAATAAAATCTTCAGTAATATCAATAGAGGTTTTTTATGTTGTCAAAACCAAAAATGAATATATACATCAGGGGTTGGATTTAGATAACTGGAAAAAGGTTTATTAAAAAAATGCATGAACCTGGACTGTCATATTTTTCCATTTGGCCGTTTCTGACATTTAAAGATATTAATAATTAAATAAATAAATAAGAAAGACACAATATGGTAATGTACTGAAAAAAATAAGTATTTTACAGAGATTGTATGATGGCACCATTTAAACTGGCCAAAAATGCTCCCTTAATAGGCACATTTCCCTGTATTAGCATCTTCTTATTATCTTATAAGCCAGAGGTCAAAAATAAGATGCAACGTTTCCCCCAGTTCCTTGTGTATACGAATCACACACTCATTGCTGTTGCATGGCAGATTTGCCCATGCATTAAGCATAATGAACCACTTACAGTCCTTTTTCCGACTTTCCTTAACTTTATTACATGATGCAATAGTGAGGAACTGGGAGTCAATCAGAAGAGAGTTGTTTTGGCCCTGAAGTGCAAGACTGCCAGAGGTTCTCTCCCTGCTGGAGGCCACAGGCCCCCCGGCAGCCGCACCGCAGAAAGGCCCTCATGTTCTCGAAATGAACTTGCTCCTCATGGCTGATACTCCATGGTCCGAGCTAATAATTGCGGCCGTTTCGTTTGCACTGGTCCAAAATGACTCCCCGAATGAGCGCAGTGCATATCAAACAGGTCTATGTCAAACAGTGCAGCCAGATGTCTGTTTGTGTTGGAAATTACTGGACAAAATGATAAAGCCTTGTTAATTCCACACTTGATTTTGAATGTTGTTGTAAAATTCCTTGTTTTTCGTGCTTCATTTTCAATTAAATTTTACAGTAAAAATTAGTGAAAATACACAGAATGAAGTTTACAATAACCACTAATATCCTGGGGGGGATCTCTTGAAGTATCTCTTGTATGGTTTCTGTGTACCGAGTTTGATTGCACATAGGTAGGCATCTGATGAGCCAGAGGGGGGCACCCTCCCCACTGACCTGCCCTGCGTTCTCTCTGTGGCCACTGAGGAGTGTGCAACCCACTCTCCTCCAGAGGGAGTTGTCTTTGAGCCGCTCTTCTGAAATTCACATGGAGAAAGAGGTAAAAGGGAGAAATTCGCAACGGGACTAGCATGATTTATCTCTTGCCATTGATGAGGTCAACCTACACAGACCAATATGGGCAGCTTTATTTTAATCTACTTTACATGTGCTCTACTTTAAACTGACTGCTCCTGCCTGCCTCGTGATGTTGACGACTCCAGTTAATTATCCCATTGTCATACAAGAGCTAAGCAGAAAAAAAAGCCCCACACATTTATTCCCCGTTTCACAACACTTTGAAATAAGAGTGTGGTGTAGTATACATATTTATTATTTCTCCATGCATGGGGAAAGTGGTGTTCTGATTTATTGCAGCACTTTGTTAAAAGTAGGACACTTTAACAAGAGGACGAAGTTTTGAAGAAGAAGCACGGAGAGCTTATTTGCTATAGGCAAGCAATCAGCGAGGAATTCAAAAGCTAGCCCGGCCTCCAGAGCGCTATAATAAGGGAGCGAGGAGGGAGAGAGAGCGAGAGAGCGCTACCGGCTACGTGGTGCGTACACACAAACATTTTCCCCATGCGAGTCAGTAAAAGTATCAAAAGCACTGAAAGCGAAACTGGCTATTGTCTCTCTGTTCCTACATGGTTAAGTACATGTTCTTTATGTGCGGTCCAAAATGAAACCCAGGCCTGGATGAGAGAAAACAAGATCTAGTCAGTAGGAGTGCATGCAGAGGCATTGTCAAACCATACAACACAAACATAGGATGATAAGGATGAAAGGTTCAGACACCAAAGTAGAATAATATTTGCTTTTCTCTGCTTCACTGTGGGCAAAAATATTAACCAATATTTAATTCAGGGAGTGTTAAATGAAGCCAAATCAAGCCACTTTTAAACTGAGAAATGTTATTTCTAAGTCAATGAATGTAACAATGCTCATTTCTAGTCGTGTATTGCATGCTTCAATCATCATTGCAGAACAAACAAAATTTGGACCCCTCACTTAACCCATCTGTGGTTGAGATCATGCTAGGGCTGGGCAATTATTAAAAATTGACATGCAGATCTTATAACCTATGTTATCCTGCATATATCAATTATTTTAATTCTGTTCATCATATTTAGTTAATGTTTGTATCTCCATACTACTGCACACGTAGGCCTGTGTTTCTGTGCCTGTTGTTTGGAGGTGCTTTGACTTTAGATCAAAGGACACTGAACATAATGAAGTTTCAACGACCGAACTTAATAGCACCTGTCTGTTCCAACACTTGAAGCATAATTCCATCAGCAAATATGAACAGTGCATGGTTTAAAAATAAATTAATAAATCAATTAAAAATAAATAAATAAATAAATAAAAAACACAGACAAGCTCCCAGCAACATTAGAAAAAATATCCTAGCTTTAATACTTCAGCATATATACAGTACAAGCTTTGTCAGTGCAGTATGAGGGCAAAAACGAAATAATCATTCATTAATCATAATCGAGGTAAAATGTTAATCACTGAATCGAGATATTGATTTGCGGTCGTATCGCCTGGCACTAGATCATGCACCCCCACACCTAGAACATTAGGCGGCCATCTTGGCACCAGAGAGCAGTCAGGGTTTGGTACCTTACTCAAGGACATGCCTGCCATGGATGTTGAGGGAAGAGAAAGCACAGACCTTCTGTCTGACCTTTCTCTAACCTTCAGGCCTTGGCTTCAGCCTAGTACATTGGGTGATGTATTTTGGTCCTCCAAGAACTTCTGCCTCTCGTTTCCACATGGGTCTCTGACACTGATTTATATGAATCTAAAGCTACGGCGACCCAGTTATCATACATACATATCATACAGTACCTTTATTCTCATTGTTAAATGCTTAATGTGATACTGACTACAAGCTAAATACCTGATGGTATCCTGCACTGTACAACTTTTTGTTTTTCCAAATTTACCTGAAAATGAACAGAGTCTCTTATAGTCAGTGCTATCTTATTTGGATGATTAACTAATTAAATGCTCATCAAGAAACTAAAAAAAATATTTCAAACAATTCAGTCAGATTTTATTAAAATATTGTTAGTAATCTCTTCATTTCCAATGAACAAAAGCTTCCAATCTGAAGACACATTTTTATCATTCCCAAAAGTTTTTGAACTGCATTAGAGCACAACATGTAATTGGGTCTGCTACAGAGGCCTAGTAACAAAAGACGCAGGCCACATCCAGCAGCTGTGATGGACTGCAATGTTTTGGCTGTTACGTCACAGAAGTTTGTTCCAATGTTAAGGATCCTTCAAATATAACAGAAAACTATTATTCTCATAATAACATGCTCAGGTTTTGGTTACAGAAACCTGAGATATTACTTTGGCTAGGTTTAATATACTTATGGGCTGTTTACTTCTTAAACATGCATATGTCAGGCCCAAAATATCAGTACTACATCTGTGAGTCGGTACAAGAAACATTAACTCAGATGGAATTCAGTAAATGTTCCCTACATATATACAAAACCTTTTACAATGACTTTTATAGTATTGTTTAGGCTGAAAGAACAGTAAAGCTGTAAACTGTGAATAATGAAATATGAATGAAGTTCAATGTCTTCATGTCACATTGTTTAAACTGAATCTCTTAAACAGCAGAATTCCAGTTTTAAATAATTTAAACATTCTAACTGAATTTTTCAGTTTAGATTTTTATTAACTACTATATATATATATATTATATCCATCCATTATCTGTAACCGCTTATCCAATTTAGGGTCGCGGGGGGTCCAGAGCCTACCTGGAATCATTGGGCGCAAGGCGGGAATACACCCTGGAGGGGACATATATATTATATATAAATCAAAAATAATAACCCCCTCCCACCCAATAAAAAACAAACTTCAAATTACTGCGCTATCTGCAATTTTTCCACTGATACCAATAAAATCCTAAGTTGCTTTCACTGGCTGATATTTCCAGTCAGGCGTCATACCAAAATTTCAACACTGCTTGACAAAACAAAAACCTAACAACTTTCTATTAAGAAAACATGAAAAATGCAGCAGCGAACAACTAGCAATCACTGTTTTACAAGATGTTGGAGTCTGTTAGAGTCTCTTTAATTGTGGACATAACAAAATATAAATGCTTGATTACAGTTTTTCTGATGTTTTTCACTCTTGATACTGGTCCAGCCCTAGTGGGCTCACATAGTAAGCCCATGTGTTTGAATACTGAGACCATAGCAAACAGTGAAATCTATGGTAGCTGAACTGGAAAGAGGGAAGCATTTTATGACTCTCTCATTATTTAATGTTACGGCTTCCCCATGGCCCAGTGAAAATTTGATGGAGGCATTAAGATGCCTCACTACCTCCTCATGGCTGCAGACGGACAGCATATTTAAGTGCAAGTGCAAAAAGAATGAATAAATGAAAACACAACATAAAAACATAAACAAAAATGCAAATAACACCACCATCATCAATGAGACATATCCATATGTTTATGGAACTCTCCAGTAGCTATGTGTCCCATAAAGACAAATACACATCTGCTAGACACTTCAACATCCATGCATGACAAAGTTTTTAATGATCGTTTCCCCTGTGCTCTGCCCTTTGCAGTAAGGCCAAAGACTGCCACGGCCGTTTCCCGTCTAGAAATCTGCATACAGTAAAAAGACAAACAGTCCTGTAAATAAAGACGGGTGTCCAGCAACTGTCTTGCCAGCGACGTGCTTATTGACCGTAGTCAGATGCTCTGCTGATTAAAAATTGATCCCTTTCGAAAAATCTAATCAACAGAACAGGATTCTTTCATATGTGGAGGGCGCAGCTGCTGACACAGGGGGTGCAGACCTGTTATTAACCCCTGCCCCTCCGCATGCATCCTTGTAAGGCCAGCGTGTGCGCGCACACACACCCACACACAAACATACACATACGCACACTTCCTCATGGCCCAGGGCCAGACTCAGGCCCAGACACCTTGAATTATTCAGCAGTCTGAGAGAGAGAGAGAGAGAGAGAGAGAGAGAGAGAGAGAGAGAGAGAGAGAGAGGGTCGAGTCTATGGCCACCTCGTGTCAATATATTCGTGCAGAAGGCAAGGGCTACTAGCCTTAATGGACCATACAGGCCCCAAGAGTTAGGCCTCCCAAAACAGTGACCCGAGGGGGGAGGCTTTAGGGAGGGGTGGAAGAAACAGCTGAGAGGGGGTGAGGCAGAGTTAGCCTTTTCCAACAGGGTAGTGGACTAGGGAGATGTGAGAATGAATTCATCAGCAGCGTAGTGAGGGTCACAGCAGGTTAATGATGCCACGTGTCTAGACGGACGCCGCTCTTGCCCTCTGCCCGCAAGCCAGCTGAGGGTGGAATAGGGGTGCGTGGAGTAATACAGCTTCTAATGCCTCACAAGCCATAATCATCATGTTTCAACCAATGGTCATGATTCTTCATGCTTTTACTTAGAATTTGAAAAAAGGCCCTCCTGGTTGGATGGCAACTAACGGGTTACAAACGTATAAGCTACCTATGAATTTATTGATTTCTTTTGATTTTTAAGTTGGGCACAACAGCAGAACTGTTCCCACACCAAATGACAGCCTCCTCTTCAAACAAATGGAAATGTGTTTTCAAGACAATAGTCTAATGCTAGATGCTGTATTGATAATTATTGCTATAGAACTGGTGTAACAGCTATACGCTTCCTGTTTTAACTATTGTAGCACTTGGGCGTCTTGGCTTATTTTGGCCATTTTAGTATACTTCTGATTTTGCCTTTATATGCCACATTAAACAATGTTTGTCATACAACAGGTTTTGTATCATTTTTTTTAGACATCTTTCTCATTTGCGTGCTCCATTTGTCTCTCTACTGTCTCTCTCTCTCTCTCTCTCTCTCTCTCTACCAGCAAATTCTCCCCACCCACACCACACGTACTGTATTCAGCTTGAAGTAGTCTGTAGATTCCAGCCTTTTTTTGCTTGTTTGTTTGTTTATTATACAAAAAATCTACTTCCGTTTTGAAAACACAAAATGTGAAAAAACACAGCTAGTAAAATGAAAAAAATCTAACCCTTCAGTTTATTCTTATTTTTAAAAGCTGAACAGAAAAAAGCAGTCCAATCAAAAGAAGCCATTTTGGAATTCCAATGAATTATTTCAGCATAAAATATTTAACACAAATATAAATATAATATTAATTAATAGAAACTGTATGTCTAATGATATTTGCATATAGAAAACATATTGATTTTTAGCAATATTACCATCATGACTAGGGTCCAGCATATTCAACAGAGTAGTTTCGTTCTCCCAGTAAAAGGCAATAAATCATAACTTGTTATTCATACATCAAAAACAATTTCATATTTAATACATTCAAACAAGCAATGAAACTAGACTACACAGAAGAAAATTCTGGCAAAGACGTATCTAACCAACACCTTGCAGAGACTACACTCCCCTCATGGGGCCAAATCAGCCCCTCTCCGAGCACTCTTTGGGTCTCCGCACAGTCCAAGGTTCATATTAAAGCCTGAGCTGAATTAATAAGCGCAGGGCTGCCTTTAATCTGTTAAAAACCCAAAGAGTCAAAAGCTTCGCCCACACGGCAGCCTGTGATTAGAGACTCCTCATCCAGCACGCAACACTCAACCCGTTATCATTACACAGACAATTACTGCTCCACCAGGGCCACCTCCACCACCCCGGCGCATTTAGTAATCACGCCATTCTTCCTGGAAAAGGGGGGTGGGTGGGGGTGGGGGTTGGCTGTACGAAGGTGGCAACGGTATTGTTGTCATGAGACCCATCACCTTGGTGATCCTGGGCCAGCATCTCCAGCCCAATCTGAAGGGAAGTCAAACTGCAATTGTTAAAGCCTGAAATATACTATAGGCTGGCTACTGTTCATAGATTCTGAGCAAAGAGCTCAATTATATACAGTATTAGATTATTTTAATGCACTGCACAATGACTTATGACACTTCCCTTCCCTGAATAAATATTTATAAGGTTTTAAAGAATAAATCTAAGTCTGTATTATTCTATAGAACTCTGTTTACTACAATCTTATACCACATCTTAATACACCCCAATAGGTTTGCGAGGTCAGTAAAAATGTATATTCGTGTTCTTGATCACATAGGCATATCAGACCGTTTATGTCTCTGGAATCAGAATACAGCCGCTACGTTCTGAAGAGATTGATCATTTAAAGTCTTATGAGACTACGTTTTAAGACCCCTTCCCTCAAAGAGCACGAAAAACTCATCTATGTTTGACAAAATGACACACTGAGGTGTTATTTCCTAGTGTTTTAAAATTAGCCTAAAATGTAACCCTAACCTTTTATTCAGTACATACCGAACTCTGAATATGTGCAATTCCCCATCTCTTTTCCCACCCCTCCAACACTCCACTCAGCTGCAGCACAAAACGATAGGTTCCTGAATAAGAAATCCTCAGCCATGTCGTTGATAGATTGGTCCATTCATCAAGACATGTTAGCGCTGCGCATAAGACAGGTGGCTCATACTTGTAGCAGCAAAGTTTTGGGGAGTTTTGCTCCCTCTTGATACTGAGTAAAGCACAGTGATCACAAATATTTAATGTCACTTTGAATTTGCGAAACAGCTCCAAAAACACGTTGGACACTTCTGCACTCAACAGTACAGGAAAGCTAAGAAAATCATAATTGTTTTTCATTATTAGCATACTGTAAAGAGCTTGATGTACTGGGAGTAAACTATTGATGTTACAAAGTATATCACATATTCACAGGTAATTCAGACCATAATGAACAATGACATGCAAAAACATATTTTTTAGCATTCTTGAATTGTGATTTTTGATGTCCCAATTCATTTTTCTAAGAGGTTTCTTATATTAATCTAGTTAGTCTAAGGCAGTTCAGCCTAATGTATTCAAACTAAAGTCCTAAAACTGCTGGCACTTGGCACCAGAACAGAACAGTGGTCATTTACTTGATTGTTCTAAATGCAGTGACAAAACCTGCCTGTTTATTTCCAGTGGATAAAAACAGGTTATTGGAAAATATGTAAAAATATTTTACAAATGATTTTTTATTTTCAACCATTCGTTCATTCATTGCATGTAAGCGCTTATCCAATTTACTGTGGGTCACTGTGGGTTCGGAGCCTACCCAGAATCGCTGGGCGTAAGGCAGGAGCACACCCTGGAGGGCGCGCCAATCCTTTACAGGGCGACACACATTCACACCTATGGACACTTGAGTCGCCAATCCACCTACCAATGTGTGTTTTTGGACTGTGGAAGGAAGTCGGAGCATCCGGAGGAAACCCATGTGAACATGGGGAGAACACACCAAACTCCTCACAGGAGCGGGACTTGAACCAACAACCTCCAGGTCCATGGAGCTGTGTGACTGCGACACTACCCTGCTGCATGTTTTGATTTTTGTTTTTTTAAAAATCATTTTTGCTTTTTGGCAAAAACTGCAAAGTACCATTATGTTAATGGTACACTCCTATTTTGCAGAGATTTTTACTCTAGTCATCAAGGCCCCCAGACACCTCAAATAGAGCCTTTCCTAGATGCTGATGTCTGCTGTAGCAAATATATTAATCCATATACATGGTGGACAGACACATTTTGAATTCTCAGCCAACAGACATATCAAGGTCGGCCTCCTTCAAAAGTAGAGTGCCACATGAGTCAGATGAAGTGAAATGGCTTTGGCCTCAGATAAATGGTACACACACACACACACACTCACACACACACACACACACACACACTTTCTGACTGGCAGCACCCACACCCCTCCACTCTGGTCAGTATGTAAGTTCCAAGACAGGAAATGCTTAATTTGCATCCGATGGCGGGTGCCATAACTGTTAAGGTCAACAGTCTCTGCGGTGATTGAGCTGGAACCAAGGGCAGGCAGCCCGGGCAGTGAAGGGGATGCACACACCCCCTTCGCCCATTTGCACAATGCAATTTCCCCACCTCTTTTTGTCAAGGTGACTGTGCACATAACTCAAACATCAGTGCCTGGGACATTTCCAACAGCCAGGTCATAGCAAACAGGAAAAAAAAAAAAAAAAGACAAGACGAGAACAGCTTACTAACACAAGAGGAAGAAATACCATTCAAATGTACGACACATAACATGCCAATGGCTGATTTTGTATCTCAGTAAGTGATGGTCTGCATGTATCTTTCACACAGAGACAGCTGAGTAAGTGCATGACTAATGTTAGCACAGATGATATGAAAGAGTCCAGTGAAGAGAAAACACACAAGGTTCTGTGCGCACAAACACACAACACACACAAAAATACACACCAAAAAGCACTTCACACATCCCATTCACAGTGTCCGGTACATAATCGGCATAGCAAACAAACACCTCCAAAACACTGACAAGCACATAGCTTTAACCAGAGATTAGACTTACGGGCAGAGCAGACTTTCGCCTTAGTCCTAGAGGATAGAAGTTACTGTAGTGAGCAGATGGGCGCAGCAGGCTCTGCCAACAATATTTCAAAAGAGACCTGCTCTGACTATTAGCAGTCCTAGAAATGGAACGGAGCTCCTCAGAAGGCTGTTATGAAATGAATATAGAGGTGAGGAGTATGGGCTTAGATAAAGATGCCTCTTGTGGCGCTTTGATCATTAATCTGGAAGTGCTCAAGGACACAGGAGAGAGCACTGAGGTAGAGGCAGGAATATTTGGGGACTCAGGTGTCATGATAGCTCCAAATATACAGAAAAAAATATGTCTACTTACAAATCAGCCAATAAATCAGATTTGATGACGCATGGCTGATGTTAGAAAAACTTGGGTATTATAACTTACAGCTAGTAGTGTGAGACTCTAGACATTAGTCTACCGGCAGTCAAGTGATAAATAACCAATGCTGAAAGGCGACTACATTTTTAAACACTGGTAGGCGACCGAGTTACAGGCAATGGGCAAGAAACTTTAGGTTTGGCAATACCATCATCCAGTCATGGTTTAGAAGACAAATTGGATTTTCACCAAATTGATTTTCTCCATATTGATTTCACAGAAGCATTTCATGCAGAATAGTCATCTGCAACACCATCATCGGTCATCCCTCTTCTACCACCAAAGTGGGGCAAGTATCACATTAGGGTGCAATGACCTCCAACTTGGCAGGAAATAAACAATTACTTGGTCTGAGAGGCAGCGCCACACGCTACTTCTGTTTTACAGCACAGATTCTCAAGACAGAATTCTGCCGATGCCCTCAGTATAAAGAACTGTCACTAATTTCACACTAAATCATTTCAGTGTTAAAAAAGCAGGCTGATCCCACAGGCCCTCACTCTTCAGTCCCTACAGTAGAGCCGTGGGTAACCCGAGCAGCAGTTCTCAGTCTGCTTCAGCGCGAGAGGCCACTCACAGCGACAGAGAGTGAAGAGCAGGGCCCCGAGTGAGATGCCGCGACGACACTCGCCCTCACATTTACACCCCGCTGGTCGAGCCTCGGGGGGAAAGAGCGCGGCTCCTGCCCTCTTCAGCGAGGCCTGCAGCACCGTTTTACTAAACCTGCTGCTCTCGGTGGGATACGGTGGGAAAGGGAGAGAAAAGAGATAGAGAGAACAGGAGATATAAGGAAAGAGGGTGGCGAGAGTCAGAGAGAGAGAGAGAGAGAGAGAGAGAGAGAGAGAGAGAGAAAGAGAGGGGGTCCCCAGAGGGCTGAACAATCAGACAATTTCAAGATCACGAAGCATTAAACCAATCCCGGCAGGGTACACTAATTAAACAGCCGAGCCCGGCACCACCAACCAATCCCCACAGAGCAATTAAATCCATCCCCTCTAAAACACTGTGGAACCTGTCTGGGGAAAACTGCAGAAGAGAGAGCGAGCGAGAGAGAGAGAGCGAGAAAGAGAGAGAGAGAATATCATAAAATTCATCTGGAGAGAGGGGGCAGAAGGGGGAATGCAGTAAGCTACTAACAAGGGGATTTGAATGGGAATGTTTCAATTCAACGCTTTGTTCTTCCTGTCTTTATTTTTTTAATTACTTGAGTCAAAATGCCTGAACAATGCTTTCTTTTCAACCCCAGTGGGTGGGGGGAAGGGTTTGACACTACATTATCATGCAAAACCTATGACCTATGTGGAGGGGGATGCATATTTAATTTGTATTAAAGTGTTCGGGAGCCACCCTGAGATGCATGGCTGCTTTTAAGCATTGTAACATACCAACAGAGCTGTGACAAACTCTAATCTCATGACCAATCATAAATAAAAATCAGAATGTGATCCATGTTGTAAAGACTCACACTTCATGCATGACTGAAATCGCACTCCTGAGTCACACAAGACCCGCGCATGTACACTACCCCAGCTTCTAACAGTACAGCTTATTGTACAGTGTCACTTCTGTCACAGAAAGACACCATTGATCATTTTCATCTCAAAACACTGCAAATCGATGAGCTGTTTAACATAATTAAGCGGTATTCTCTCTAGAACTCCATAACAATGTGACCACATAAGTGGACACTCGAACTGAGCGAGAGAGCAGTTCACTTGTTTGTTTGTTTATTTGTTTATCTGTGTCGTTTAGCAAATGCAGTGGACTAGTAGTTACACTTACTTAACTAGTAGTAAATGCCTCTGCATATTAATGCTCTGTACAGTTTGATTAGTGTCCCAGTCAATACGTGGATTGATTGAACACTTATGTCCTTAAGAACACGACTACACCAATTTACACTTGACGTTTCTAGCATTTCCATAATTTATATAAAAAAATAATAGCTCAGGCCCAAGAATAAACGTATGACATAAGTATGAAAGTACAAATCATGAATATTTGCCAATTTTGCCCTAACTCGACGACTTCTATCGCTTTTAATTCGCAGCTCACATTGTGAGTCATTAACGTATGAAACACATTTCTACTCGTCTCTATAAATGACCACTAATGTACTAATGATTTTTTTAATAGCATGAATAAAACATAGTATAATAGCAAAAAGGCCTGTGTAGCATCAGAATTAGGCAAACTCGTTTTAGGACACATAGGTGCAGCAGGACATTCAAACAAATATAATATTTTTATATGTTTAAAACTACACCACAAGCAATGCAGAAAAAAGCCAAGAAAAATATCTAAATATTCAATCTTGGAAAACTCTAATCAAGCTGAACTATAAAAACAAAATCTTATTGCCTGTATTGCAATATTACCTACACTTTTGCAAGGGAGAACAGCACTTTTTTTTTTCATAAAACCTTAAACCAAACATTATTTTAAGCTGTTGAGTTCAAAATGCAATAGACTGCCAATGGGCCTGCTTAGCTGGAGCAATATAAGGAGAGCCATTAGCATTCATTCAACTCAACTGTCACAATAAATACAAATCTGAACATAACAGACAGGGATGTCTGGTAATTTGTGAAAACAATTTTCCAGCCTGAATGTATATTTTGTAAAAAAAAAAAAAAAAAAAAAATGTCATGCGAGTGCCAGCTTATATATAGCGATTATAGTAATCAATGCTATTACTATAAATCAGTTACAGATTGAGGCTTTGTGTAACGGCTGAAAAGACAGAAACCGATTATTCAAAGTGTAGAGGAAAGTGTGTAAATCTCAAAGATCTGCCACATGGATATACTTCCATTTCCTTGCTATTAAAAATGATGAACTGCTTATGATGGTGCTGCTCATGTTCAGAACCTTCCACTGTCAGACAGGAACGTGTAATTAATTACACAAGACGCACAACAAAAGGAAGCCTAATAAACCACTGTGAAACTGCCTGTTTAGTCTATAATTAGACCTACATGTCACCATCAGATCAAGAAATTGTAATGTTTCCACACTGCTTGTAGAATTTGTTTATGTGGCTGTTGATAGATTACAATAGAGGCCCATGAATATTAAACAAATAAAAAAGGTTGAGCTTGTCATACATTTCTAGCACCTTATAACATGACAAAATAACCATGAGACACTAAGCAAGAAAGCACAGGAATAAATGTTTCAATGATCTCTCAGACCCACTTCACAGCAGAGGAGCATAAAATAAAAGAATTTGCATGCAAATATAATATATGGAGTATCATCGTCATAGGGGGAGGACTAGTTGGTGCTGTTCTGTTGCATAGTAGTGGAGTAAACACTATGTGAGTATACACACACACACACACAGAATCAGGGGGTCTCCTTTTATCCCTGAAGGGCAGAATGGACAATAGGGAGCTGAATTACGGCGACTGAAGCACTGCCTGATATGAGAGAGGCAGAGAGTGGAGTAGGGGAGTGAGAGAGAGAGAGAGAGAGAGAGAGAGAGAGAGGAAGAAGAATGGAGGGATTCAATAAGGGCTCTGTAAAATGAACAAGAAAGGCTGGTGCTCAATACGTCTGCCATCAGACAGTCAAAACAAATAAAGAGGGCCGCTGTACAGGTACACAGCTCAATATGGCCTCACTGGGCAGAGCTCTGGCTGCCAACAGGGGAGAGAAGACACAGATTTATACTCATACAGATGAGCCATTAGCTCTCTTTCTCTCTCTCAGTGCACCTCTGAAATTTTACAGGGATGCTGTTCAAGTTGAGGCGGACACCGATAGTCAGGACTGTGCTACAAGGAAAGCCCCTGCTCCTCTAGACTAATGTGTCCCCTAAGTTTTGTTAAAGCCTCGTTATTTACTCCAGCGCCAAGCCCACTGTAGCCCCCAGGAGCGTCAAGGAACAAGGTATTAATATGAAAATACTGAGAGTCATTGCCGTGAAGGACTATCGCGCTCGGTGCAGATCGATAGTGAAAAATTGAGGATCTATGCATTTGGGACATTATTAGGGATTCCAAGAGGAACCAGCTTAAGCTGAAGGTGCATGTCATGGTTATGCACTGAATGTAGCAGTAGGCTAATGCTACAGTAGAGCTTGCACATGTAATAAGGGTCAGTACTGAAGCATGAAGGTCAACATAGCGCTTCATCAGTTCAGTTGCACCCGCTGTTCTCCTGGCTGATCCGTGTTCCCTCGAATCAGCTCTAGTGCCTGGTCTACAAAAAAAAAAAAAAAACGCAGGCGCAAAAATCACGTCAGGCACGTTAAGAGCGCCGCTGGCTTTGTGCAGGGGAAAGCATAAACCGCCGTCATTACAAAAAGATCACAGCCGTATCAAAGCAGCCGTGTTTATCCTGGAACAGTGGGTGTGAATGGAAGAAAATGACTCTGGACAGGTATGAAAATCAAACCCCAGGAGGGTCACAGTGATTAAGCCGACGTTTTATGACAGACCCGTTCTCTCCTCTATGAATAGTCACTCGTCGCCTTGCAGAGAAGAAGCAGGAAAGAAAAAAAAAAATAAAAAAGAAAAAAACAGTTTATCATTCCACTCCTCATGCTGAAGTATCTGCTTTGAAGTCTCGAGCACTAATTCTACAGAGGAAGGTTAAACTGCTTAAAGCTTGAGTCAGTTTCACTTCCCCTCTAATGTTGTCAGCAAAGCTGGAGAATGTGACTCCTGGATCTCACAACTCAATTTGCTCACACTGTAAAGGATTTTTCTCTCCCTTTTCTTTTCCCTTTTGTTTCCACGGCTGAGGAAAGCAGCAAAATAGAAAGGCCATCCTCAAAGAAGCATGGTGGACAAGAGCCCGTCCTAAATCTCACATATCTGCACATTAAAGCGCAAGAGATAAGCATGTATGGCGATGCCAATTTATTCAAATGCCGATTTTACAGAAACGCATTCAAGCCCTAAGGCCTCAACTTGAGTCTGTCATATCCCCATCCTTCATTGATCTGTTTTTTTGGAACAACATTTCACATGCCAAACTGCCTGGAATGCAGTCAGTGTGTCTTTGTAGTCATCACAATTAATAATATGTGGATTATCTGTGACTGGTTACAGGGCCTGATTGTTGTGCATTGCTGCAGGAATTCTCAGTGGGGCTGTTAGGCTACTTGTTCATCTCTCAGGGCGCTTTCCACTTAATGTTGTTGAGGGTATCCAAGGTTTCCTCTCAGCAACTGCACTGGTTCTTTCATCATCGCAAATCCCAACCGCCCTGCAGAATATCTCAAAACCATTCCGGATCCGGCGCATTTCAAGAACAACAATAACAACAATAAACACAGATCCACTCCACCATGAACGAGTGCAAAGTTGAAACGGGCCTTTTTCACGGCCAATTTGAGCTGGTTGGGGAAAAGCTCTTGGCACAGCTTACACAAAGACGCCTGGCTACAGCTACGCACTCACAAATGACGCTGTGATGGCATCGTTTGGCGCTGCTGCTGCCGCTTGCTGCGGATTAAAGCTGACATGCAAAGGCCTGAGTCATGCAGAGTATGGCACAATCACAGCTTTGTGTTTCTGATGTCTTTCACGTCGCCTCAGAAACTGGGCCCCACACACACCAGGAACAAAGCAGAATGACCAAGATATCCTGTTGTCAGACTAGGTAAAGTCCAGTACAACAGCAAATACAGGTTGCTGCAGGATGTCATCTAGGCTTTTGTGTTTATTGAACAGGTATTGGAGATTAAAGACTTTATTCATAAAAACAGGCATTCAAATGTAAGCAAATATATTTTCTTAATCAACTGAATAGTCGTATATTTACTTTTTTGTATTGTCAATATTGTTCCTAGGGTATTTCTAGGCTTAAATAATTGGTCATTTCTGTGAACTAATGAAAATGACTGTTAATTATATGCAAAAACATACATATTTTTTAGTAATACATAAACACATCCTCAACTTTCATTGATTAAATCAGTGCGTGGCAAAGATGTGAGTGACAAAACCCCATAATAAAAGGCCTCAACCATGATACGGAGCAAATAAGAAAAGCAAGCATTTGTGATACACACCACCCACTATTCATCATCTCATACAAAAGGATGGCGTAAGCCCATTCCCTACCGGCCGGGACCTGTGTTCAGGCCCGGCAGCACCTAGCAGGACCTTCTTGACCTGTCCTTTCCACGGGCGCCCACGGAAATGCCATCTGGCTGGTGTGAATGATTACCACGGCAACGGCCGAGTGACCAGAGAGCAGCGGGAACCAAGGTCACAGAACCTGTTCTCTCTCCATTTCTGTGTCATCGTTTTATGAGGTATGAACCCCACAAGTTCTTTTTGCCTGCAATGACTTCTAATTGAGACTGTAAGAATAGAAAAAGATACCAGCAGACAGGGCTGGGTAAGGTGCTTAACACTTCACAGATAAAAACTTAAGGCTTAAACTTCCTACCAAACCTGTCATCAACTAAAACCTTTCAAAGTTTTAAAAAATGACTGCTTTAATAAATATCTCGTTTTGTCACAGAAGCCAGATAGTGCTACAAATAACTATGGATAAAACCCTCATCTTCAGTATCTCTATTCATTCTTCAAGACCTAAAACACTAATAAACTAGTGGCCATTATGGGAACACCCTTGAGGTGTAATAACAATATAGCAGTTGGCTTATAATTATTGTAATTGCAGGGCAATCACCCTGACACCCAGAACCCACAAGATCCCAGACACAACTATCATAGGCTATAGCCATATGCAACGCTGCAGACCAACACAGACAAAAGAGGGTAATAAATCAACTGTCAGCTTCAGATCCCCCAGTTATTCCCCCACTGGTCAATACAAGCAGACTATTTCCACCCATGGGGTCCAAGGTTAGAGCACAACAGCTGATGAGAAAGACAGTTTAAAACATTTTCCAAAGAGGGCAGCCCTACACTTGGTGCTCATCTGCAGGTGATGTCTTGATGCAAACAAACATCTAAGGTTTCACAGATGTACTGTGAGTTATTCAATATTTCTATATTTAAGGCTAATCTATAGATCTCCATGAAGCTCAAGTTCAAGGGTGGGTGAGGGGCAGGTAGACACAATAGCCATGATGTCCTACAAGAAGGACCATGAGGAGACTTGAAAAACAAACAAATACTATGGCCAACCAAATAAAACAAATAGACTTTCATATTTAAAAAGTGAAAAAAAATATAAATAAGTTCTGGCTCATGCACCAATAAAGGCAAGAAATTAAAGATTCTCACGCATATGATAGCAACTGGATGGTGCTGCTGCAGAATGATTTGCACTTGATCTGAAGTTCAGCACATTTTCTGTAACTTAACCAAGTTCCCCTGCTTTCTGTCTTATTTTTTCCAGTTCATTTCTTAAGCAGATTCATGTTCAGCCTGAGATTTTTTGCTCGGATACCTCCGCAGCTACAGCAGACTGTGGGAGAACGGCGCATTTCATGACTGACGGAGCAGTGGTTTAGCATCTATTATCCGTGCATGTGTAATTTTAAAGGGTATGAATCAAAGGGAATGGGAACCAAGAGCAAAATGCAAAAAAGGCCAATAAAATATTCATAGACCTCTGTCAAAACAATTACAGACCTATTATAATACTTAAATATGACACTTGGAGAATGTGAGGGGCATTTATCACTCACCTATGTGGGCAGCGCAAAGGTCTGGCCAATTTCTTAAAGAAACACTTATTTAAGATTACTTTAAAACCATGGAACATACAATGCTTTTATAGAGAACCAGTGTTCATGACCTACAATGCACAATCTGTCTTGCCACACAGTTCAGATGCAGCTTTGGCTCATTTTTAACAATAGTTCGGAGGGTTGAAACTTCGGAGTTGACACGTCCAAAACCCATTTCAACATGATACCACAAAAATGTGTGGTGCTGACAGGGCATTTGGTAGCTGCATTCAGCACACATAAAAAAGCTTCGAATTGTCACCAGATGCAGGTGAGCGCATCAATAACCTACACCAGGTGCGACCTAGACTAACTCAAGAAACAAAGTAAAGCCTCAGGGCTTGGAAATGCAAATGTGTGCATTTCAAAAAGCCAGCAACAGAGGCAATGCACTAGACGGAATGCATGCTATAAAGTATGTATCCACAATATAATGATCTGATTTAAAGCAAGGTTTACCACTGGAATCGCTATGAGGCTTCCCGGCACAGATTCAGTTGGCTGGTACTGACCACTATCATTTACATTCCACCAAAGGAGCTTCAGTCAAATATGGACAGTTTTGTCTTTGCAGGTACAACAATACATCAATGAACATGCAAACTCAATACAAAGAAGACAACATCTGTACAACACTTCCACGCTTCTGTAAAAAAAAAAAAAAAAACATTAACTAAAGCCTTGCAGTTACACAGCAAATAAATAGAGCCAGGTAAAGCAACAACCACTCTGATATTTATGTTTTCTGAATCTCTCTGAAACTGGAAAAAGTAAGCTTTTAAATCAGAAACACTCCTCCAAAACTTTATTCAAATATTTTAAGGTGGAAGTGGTGTTCAGATCTTGGATCTCTCTGTTGCGGGTATGTGAACAGAGAGTCTCAAGGCAAAACAGAAGCAGCATCTGTAATCTTGCTGAAATCTCCACAATTCACACATCAAAATAAAGTCTTGCAATAATGACACAGATTTTAGAACTTTCTTTTTTCTCTGTTTTATAGCTTCTAAGTTTAATATGTTTCAGCTGGCTACAGCAGAGTAGGACGGAACAGGTTAGTGAGAACACGGAAGCAAACCACAGAAGTAGTCAGGTATGAGCAATGAACTTATATATTGAGATTTATGTCACACCAAATCAGGTACCATTGTCCAAAACAGCAACAGAAGGGTGTGATGTTTGTTATGTTGCTGGACATATTTTAATGTTTTAAGGTGGAAGTGGCAATCAGATGTTGCGCCTTCTTTCCAGGTAAGTTAAATACAATCTCAGCTTCACGTCTGAATGCCACATCCAACACAAAACATACTACAAAACATGCTTTTTAATAACATCAAAGGCTGCAGAGCATTCTTTTCGAGTTTCAGAGAATGGTATCTGACCTAATACGACATACAAATATCAGTGTCCTCTGATACTGCTCTGCCTGACTGTTCTTACTCACTGCTTCAGTATCCCCACTAACCCATTCCATCCTGCTCCACTACAGCCACCACAAACACTGCTTATCTCCACGACCAACACAAATCTGCTCTCCATACGAATCAATACGTGTGCAGTGTGGATGGCGACCGAAACGCTGAATGAACGGCTTCCACGAGCAAAAACGAAGCTGGAGAGGCTGGAATAGCAAAGCGGCCACACACACACGCACACACAATCCCAGCCCCCTCGAAGGGTTCCTGGCATGCTCTTGTCATTGCTCATGTTACAGGACATCAATCATACTGGGGGGGCCGAGGCTGCTGCCCTCTCGCCGGCCGAGCCTGATTTACAAACATTAGCAGAGAGCAGCGATTACACGGCGCTCATACACACACACACACACACACATACATACACACTGCGGCTGGAGCAGGGTATATACACACACACACACATTCACAGACGCACACACAAAGAGACACGGTTGCATTTTGCAAGGTGCCACACGGTGATAAAAAAGCTCTAGGCGCTGCTCTGGTCCTTTTGACTATAATGTGGGATAAACCGTTTTCTATAACTACGGCTTTTTGTCTCTCTGAATTAAGTCGTTAACGCACGCATGCAAAAGAATAATTATAGGTTTAATCCAATTAAACCTTAAGAAAATGTATTTTTGTAACGTATTTTAACACCTCATTCGGTCAAGCGAAATAGCCTGAGCACCCGAATGTACCTGAACTGCACCTCACATCGAAAGAGTAGTTCAGCAGAAGTTGTCGTTAGATAACCATCCTAAACTGTCCAGCAGTCAAATTATGAAGATGCTAAATGTGTCAGAAAACCAGGTAAAGTCTACACAACCGGACTAAATTGATAACTTGTTCGGAAACAGAACATCCACCGACCGACGCAGCGCTAAAGATGCTCCGTGCAAACGAACACAACAAACACTTTTATTACCAGACCACAACAAACCACAATTACAGTTGAAACTCCACAAAACCTTATATTTCTAAATCTTTCTATAGCTGTCCGACCAGAACCGAGCCGCTCTCTCCGTGTCTCCCGGTGTGAACGAGCGCCGTAAACCGGGCGAAACGCCGCGGTTTTACAAAACACACATACACACACACACTCGCACAAAAGTTTAAGTCCTCTGAGCTAACGCTCGTTAAAAGTGAAAAGTTTCCCGCGCTAAAAAGCTCGAAGCGCAGCGCGCGCAACAGCAGCAGGAACGCGCCCCGGCGGCTCGAGGCTGGAGCGCGCGCCCCCGCTTGAGCCGCCGCGCGCTGATCGATGAGTGAACCGAACAAAGGCAGAAACGGAGCGGGATCAATTTCTAATAAGTATCAATGCAGCGCGGCCCGCTTCACCTCAGAAAAACTGCCCCAAAAGCCCCGGTTCGTGCCCCGCGCCGCGGACACGGTTCCACGCTCGCGGTTCCCGCAGTGGAGCTGAGAGAGAGACACTGACCTGCAGCCGCCGCAGATCAAATTTCTTCCAATATTGAAACATCGATCCCACATCGGCGGCCATCTTGGGGTATATCGAGGAGCTTTTTTTGTTTTTTTTCTCTCCTCTCCCACCGGCTACAATAAATATACGGGCTGGATTCCCCTCGTTAAACGACGTCGACGCCTCACACGCCACATGAGAGAAAGAGAGGGAGAGAGAGGGATGAGGGGAAAAAAACGATGTTCAGAAAATAACAGCAGCCCTTAAAAACAGAGCAAGAAAACTGAACGAAGCCGAGCGGAGGAAAAAAGTGGAGAGTAAACAACGCGGAGCGCGTGCCCGCGCGGTCCCGGCCGCTCAGTGGCCGATTGCACTTGATTTTGCTTTGGTAAAGTTATCAATACTGACGTAACGGCGTGATCGATAACGTCTGGAAACGGGAAGGAGAACAACAGAAGGCTGACGCGCTGGGGGAGTCTCCGTGCAAATGTTATTATAGGGAGCCACATTTAGCATCTCCTACTGAAATGTGTGCCTATGTCACCGGTTTGAGAAAGTTATGAGGGATTATAACAGAGCGTTTTTGGCAATTAGAGCTAAAGAATCAAATAAGGGGAGCTCTTCCTCTGTTTGATATGGTGACCACACTGCTGTTCTCATTTCAGTGATGGAGCAGCTTAAAATATCAGTTTAAGTAAAATCCATGAAACCAAAGTACATAAACAAAATAAATACAACGATTAAAAACGACAGGGGGAAGATTTAATACACATTAAAGATAATGCGGAGAATTAAACATAATTTATTTATAAAAGTGATTATTTGTGTTTTCATCAGAAAGGGATGGAAAATACTGAGTAAAATAGGCCTAAATCATGCAATTTCGCACAACATATAAAAAGTGATTAAAATAAAATGAAAACTGTTCTTTCTCAAAGGCAGCTGTATAACCATGAACACTAACACTGAATGCATAAATGATTACTTGCATGATTAAACTCCTCTGATTCTTTTAAGAACCTATTTAATATCTAATCACCAAATGGGTTCTGTCATTTATACAACCGGCCTTTGAGGTACTGTGCAGAACTTTGGTTCAATATACATTTGAACTCTCTTTATTTCTGTAGAACATGCCGTTTGACTGGAAAGCCTTTCTTTATAAATTACTTAAATATCCATATATCACTTGATATTTTTATTTAACAGCATTTGGCCACTGATTTCACCGACACTGCTCATCAGGATGCCTGCTCGTTTTCTGATATGAAATGTTAAATGTAAAACTCTTTATATACTTCTTATCATCTCTTGCTCCCTCTTGTGGTCTTCCTGGCTTGTTTAATAGGCTTACTGCCATCTTAAAAATTCAGGATTAACAGGAACCAGGAGACATGGTCTTACAGAGTGAAGACCACCATTATTATAATATATTTTTAAGGAATATATTTTGTGCATTTATTCCTAATATTAGCAGGTATTATACAGTATTAGATAGCAGAGCCTACCAGATTATGAGAAGTATTTTTTTCATCATATCCAGCTATTTATACCCTGATTTGATCAAAGTTGCCTCATTTTATGGTAATATTCAGTTCCCAGGGTTAAATAATATGAACGGAGTCAACTGTGAGCAATTACAACAGGAACGCATCTGTCATTTTTTTCTTTACTTTTTTTTTATATTAAAATCAAACAGGGCCTACAAGTCAAGTCTATCTTTAGCTGGAAATGCTTGTGTGCTTTACAAACCACCTAAGGGATACATTATAGGTGCTTATTAAAAGTTTCAGTTTTATTGCCTTTTATTTATGGCTTCAGGGGGAATCGAGTGCATCAGTCTCATAAGAAGGCAATAATGTATCCTGTTTTCATATGGTTCATTGGTAAATTTGAAATTTAAATAAGTGCTGATATACAAGCTGGATGCACCAACACATATTACTTTTGTTCAAATCTAAATATGGAAATATTTCAAGTGTGCACTCACCGCCCCCTCCCGTGTCATTTGCACTGAACAATGAAACAATGAGAGTTAGGATTTTCACAGGTTTTCTGGGCAGTGCCGCACTCCTTGATGCCAGAGGTGGCTCACTGGGATTTGCTGATATGAAGTGCCATGCAGTTTTGGGTAAAAGAAATATACTGAGATGCGCTGTCATCTTTGACACACGCTGTAATGCAGAGCCAATATAATATTTAGAATGAGTATCAGACCTCTGCAGTAGATGTGGACTGATGCTATAAGCTTTGTGTCCTAAAAACACACACAGATGTTTGACTGTGCCTGGACAAATCGTTCCTGGAATATTTAGAAATGCAGTTGAACTCTGGTGTATTGATTGTCTCTCGGGTCCAAAAGGCATCAAAACAGGTGCCTGCAGGTGAACAACACATCCCAATGTAAAATATTGACAACAGCCTATTCTTTTCAGCCATGCACGAGATTAATGCATTTTAACACATTGAACACAGGCATCAACTTATCTGTGTGATGTCACACTCTATACCTTCTCTTTGTCACACAACCACAATGTTGCAGTCCCTCTCCACTTTGCTCGAGTCGCATGACCTTTCCACTGTAGAAAATTAAGGTATTTCTCCACTTCTTTTCTTACATCTTACGTATTCTTACATTCCATCCCTAATAGCTTTTGCTTCATATGTATAACCTCCAACCAAGGTCTACAGACAATAACTAAGTACTGCAGATACAATCACTAAGCATTTCACCGTTTACAGCAAAGAAATATTTTTCCTATTTTACTTATTTAAGGTTCGGTGTAGTAAATACATGTGGTTGATACTTAAAATATAGTGCGTAAGTTACTTTGTCATCTTAAGGCTGTGAGTGGAAGTGTTTTCAGTGTAAACCTTTCCAATCATCTCTTGTAACTGTGACAAGTGCTAACTAGACATGATGTGAAAGGAATGTTTACATCAACAGTGTAAATATAAATATTTAGATATAAATATAAAATATAAACATATGCTTATTTATGTGTGTCAGAAAATTATAATCATTTAATATATGATTTCACTTGTGTGATATGAATTCCTGCCAGTGCACGTGCACTGTTATTTCCATTACTACTAATACTCCAATGTTAAAGTTTTTTACCATTTTACATTTGGAATGGTAAGATCAATACAGCACATAAATATTTGGAGATGCTCTCTTTCTCTCTCTCTCTCTCTCTCTCTATATATATATATATATATATATATAGATATATATAGATATATATAAATCTAAAATGCCCAATTTCATATTAAATCACACTGAAAGTATCTCAGCAACTGAATTATGCAAAATATTTATAAAAATCAGTGGGTAAAAAAAAACAGAAAAACATAGGGCTTGCAATTAGTTAGCTGCCTGTGAAAGTAGTAATGTGAAAAGTAATGTATAAGTTGGAATTCATGTACTGATGTCATTCCATATACATTATTTTCATTTCACTAGAAAATAGTGGGGCTGGTGTTGTGGTGCAGCAGGTAGTGTCTCAGTCACACAGCTCCAGGGTCCTGGATATTGTGGGTTCAAGTCCTACTCCGGGTGACTGTGAGGAGTTTTTTGTGTTCTCCCAGTGTCCGCATGAGTTTCCTCCCACGGTCCAAAAACATAAACTGGTAGGTGGATTGGCGACTCAAAAGTGTCCATAGTGTGTGTTGCCCCGAGTTGGACTGGCACCCCCTCCAGGGTGTGTTCTTGTTTTGTGCCCAGTGATTCCAGGTAGGCTCCAGGCCCACAGCGACCCTGAACTGGACGAGAGGTTACAGACAACGATGAATGAATAGATGAATAGAAAACAGTGGGGCAATCACAAAAGCAAAGATTTCATATAAAGCAATTTCACTGTTAAAACTCTAAGAACAGGTAGAAAAAATAGGGAATATCTAAATGGTATAAGGGAATATTATTTTTAAACTGGGCCAGCAAAGGAAAAAGGAGTATGAAACCACTGAGGACGCAAGTTCCCAAAGCAGTAGATCACTGTGGCTTGCTTACTTTGTTCTTGTACGAGGCATTGCTGGCATTCTAAGGTAAAAGGTCCTAGTTGCCTTGTAGGGGTGCAATTCTGAGTCATGGTTTGGGGGAAGCAAAGAGCACTGCCTTTGAGAATTTGGAAGACAAGGAGAAGAGCTTTGTATTTAAAACTGGGAAACACTGCAGGAATCCCAGTAAAGCAGTCATATGACACAAGAGGGTTGCTCTGGATTATCTTCATGGAGATGGTAATATAATATTTCAAATATACACATATGAAATTTTTAGTATGATTATTTATGTTCTATTCAAAACTGCAATGCCTGCATTAACTCCCAAGTGGAACAACTTGCTAAGTCCTGGGCGATTCCAGGTTTTGCCCCCATTGATGCCTCACTCAAGGCTGAGTTAAAGAGAGCAAAGTTGGCCTTCTCTGCACACTAACTCTTCTCCCATCATTCAGGGCAACACTAGCCAGCACAGGTATCTGATAGAATAGAATAAATTTATTGTCCACAATGTGGAATTTCATCTTCGATCACTCATGGCATACAACACAAATAACATAACATCCACACCCATATGCAAAAGACAAAAAAAAAATCCTCATGTTATGTGACATTACAGAACTGGGCAGTTAGCACTCTGCTCCAAGTGTGTTCCTGTGGTCAATGATGGTGCGCCAGCAACAGGTTGAAAAGAAGCAGTGGCTGGCTTCATGTCTTAGTGGAAACCTGCTACATGGCAATACCTAAATTGGGAAAATACTTGGCTGAAGAAAAACAAACAAACAACTTAACACATGCTCATGCTTTGGTTAACTCTCCATAAGCTGTTTCTGTATATCTCAGATTGTTGATTATAATAAATCAACAATGGAATGAAGAAAACTGATCAGTCCAAACATGTGACTGTCTCAACTAAACCAGCAGACATCTAACCTTCTAGAAACGTTTGAATACGCATTTGCTCTGCTATGTGTTTAAGCCCTGCTGGCTGATACCCTAAACCCCGTTCAGTCAGCATTCCTACAATAGACAAGGGGTTAAGGCGCACTGTGGGCTACCTGGACATACACCATGAAATATTTATAGCAAAGGGGTCGGGCAAGGATGGTGAGACTATATAAAATCATCATTGTCCCCTCTCTGTAACACTTCAAGTGCTGCTTTTCAACTTGGAATTCTTTGACCACAGCTATGGTGAGTGATATTCATCTTAAGCAAGGTCTTATCTTTGTGATTGGCACTTGCGGAACCTCCAGTCCTTAGAAGATCACTTTTCTGTTAGTATCTTTTAGGAAAATAATTTGATGGTACTTATTTAAGAAATGTCTGCAACAGACTCACAAAAGCAATGAGAAAGAACCTCTTCTAGGTTTCCTTAGGTGTGTTTAATAGAGTTGTTTACAAAGATAAACTGTGAAGATTATGAAGATACTTTACATACAGACGTAGGTAGACATGTCTATTAATGAGTGATTTAAGCTTCGTACGTCCATTACTGGTGACTTTTTTGTTGTGCACATATACCTCGTACAATCCCCATAGAAAAGCATTAAATTAAATGTGATGCTCTGCAGCAGTCACATAAGCCTTAAGCCACCATGCCCAATGCAGTTGCCACTGCGCTGTGGAGCAGTAGACGTCTGATTTCTGGTGTGGTGAAGCACTGTCCAATACATTTGGGAAACTTTAAAGGAAAACTAGGCAGTATTTTGATTTTACCTTAGAATTACAACTTTAAAATCATTGTGATGCTTCACCCACCTGTAATAAGGAGAATAGATCTTTTATCATTGCAACTCTGGTCTCAGCACTGTAGAAACTGAACTATGTAACTTTTGTAGGCTGGAAATCCTCCAATTATCTTAAATGGTGTTGCTTTAACATAAGTTGGAATGACATTTCTGATCTGTAACTAACAATCCACCATCAGTACATGACAGTACAAATTTGTTTGTGGCTGAAAATAAGAAGAGAAGATGTGTAACTCGCAGCAGTTACCCTTGACTTCATATTTAGAGTTCTTCAGATTTCTATAGAGTTCTTCAGATTTCTAGAGACTTCATATTTCTATAACCGATGGTCATATACTGTTTTTGTGGGTATAAAGATGCTTCATGTGATATGAAAAACACCAAGATAAGCCTCGTTGTTACTTGTAAATATAACCCAAGGTTTACTTAAGTATTTGTTGTGTAATGTGTCCCAAGAAAGTTGCACTAGCCTGGCAAGTCTGCAGAGATTCACTCATGACTAAACTTGTGGAAGAACTAAGTTCTGCTCCACAGCAATTCATTGACCTCTACTTCCATACCGCAGCTGTTAGGATGTAATCCACACAGCACCACCAAGCAGCTGTCTGTGCAGCCATGGATCTAGGAGTGTGATGTCATGAAGAAGAAATGCATTCTCCGCTGTTTTCCTGGTTCTGTGGCAGCAATGTAAATAGCTGAGAATAATCCCTGTCTTCATGGGATTACCACTCAAACACTGCTCAAAGCTGGGCCTGTCAACAGCCTGCGCCAGAGTGTAATCCCACATCAGATCCAGAGGCTGAGCCTGTGAGGGGACCACTCCCTCACTGTGCTAATTATAAATCCTACGCAAACATTTCCACTAGTTCTCTGGACCTGAAACCAACACCCCCCCCCCCCCCCCCCCCCCCCCCCCAAAAAAAAAGATGTTGGGTATTAACACTCAAGTCATTCATATGGCTAATTTATACATTTTTTTTCTATCTAGGCACCCAAGAAGGCAAAGAAAAGAGCAGAAGGAGCTAACTCCAACGTATTCTCCATGTTTGAACAAGCACAGATACAGGAGTTCAAAGAGGTACAAGCAATTGCTAGATCCAAATGTCACAAATGCATCTTGATTAAAACAAGCTTCCATTTGGTTAGTCTGCCTCTAAATGTGTGGCTCATTAAAGTTAAAGAAAGATATCTAATAGGTCCTAACACTAAAACAACCATTGTTTCTTCCCTATGTACATCGTGGAGAATATACACTAACCTTGTACTTTCTATAAGCTCTAAACTACAATGTGAGCTTTGCGTATGACACTTCGTTGTTGCCATTTAGCACCACTGGTGAATAATTCAAAGTCTGTCAGGTGCCATTAGAGCAGTGAGGTGATTTACACTCAGAACACACACACACACACACTCTCTCTCTTCTTTTTCTTTCTTTCTTTATTTCTCTCTCTCTCTCTCTCTCTCTCTCTCTCTCTCTCTCTCTCTCTCACACACACACACACACACACACACATTGTCAGCTGTCTGAAAGTTAGGTGGAAAATAGAGAAGGACAGACATTCTTCCAAGTACCAAGGCGACCGTGGAAAGAGCACGACAAACAGGATAAATGTGAAGCTAATCCGTGATGGCAGTGATGGACACGCGCACACACACACACACACACACACACTTCCCCTCTTTCAACTCTCCCTTGCTCACCTAAAAAGGTGAAAGAAGAAAGAGACAGAGAGAGGGACACAGAGAGACAGATTATGCAGTAGAGGAAAGGAAGGGGATAGCTGTAGCTTTCCTTAAACACTGCAAACTCTCTCTCTCTCTCTCTCTCTCTCTCTCTCTCTCTCTCGCACACACGCACACACACACTATGGGGTTGTCCATTTCTCCCTCTTTATTTCTATGTCCCTTTTCCCTTTTCAACTGCCACAGGCTTTCACCATTATGGACCAGAACAGAGACGGATTCATTGACAAGAATGACTTGAGAGACACATTTGCAGCACTCGGTGAGAAAATGAAAATGGCCACTAATTACAGTAGCGTGTCACGTAGTGCTGGATTAGTCTTCGACTATATTAATATGGAATAAAATATTTGCACAATTATACAAAAAATTTAAACTGAATGTTCAATATATAATTGAATGCAGATCATTCTAGTAATCAAATCCATATTATCCTATCAAAGTAAAATGGGTGGTGAGGGTGTAGTGTTGTATGCTATTTTTGCACAATTAAATTAGGGGTAGACTAGAGATATTTTGGTCTTAAGACATATATCTGTACAATCAAGATTTTAAAAACATCAAGACATTATAATCCACAGTAAGAATGAGTACATTAACCTTACTGAAGCAAATGTAGATATCATCTAATATATCATCGCTGCCCAAAGATAAACATTTTTTTGTAGATTTTTAGCTTACTATATTATTTGATTACTGGCAGCACGATGGTGCAGCAGGTAGTGTCGCAGTCACACAGCTCCAGGACCCTGGGGTTGTGGGTTCAAGTCCCACTCCGGGTGACTGTGAGGAGTTGGTGTGTTCTCCCCGTGTCCGCATGGGTTTCCTCCGGGTAATCCTGCTTCCTCCCATTGTCCAAAAACACACGTTGGTAGGTGGATTGGCGACTCAAAAGTGTCCATAGGTGTGAGAGTGTGAGTGAGTGAGTGTGTGAGTGTTTGTCACCCTGTGAAAGACTGGCACCCCCTTCAGGGTGTGTTCCTACCTTGTGCCCAGTGGTTCCACGTAGGCTTCAGACACACCACAACCCTGAACTGGATAAGTGGTTACAGACAATGAATGAATGATGTATTATTTGAACACAGCAGCTGCCCTTCACATTGTATAAAAATTTCAAGCTAAATGGACCAATAGAAATGCTCCAAAAATGATTTGGGATAAAATCTTTTTTACATTCTGTGGGTACACAGAAAGGGTATGTGTGTGTGTGTGTGTGTGTGTGTGTGAAGGGCTCTGACCTCCTGAAACTCTGCTGGTGCTGCAGGGCGACTGAATGTGAAGCAAGAAGAGATTGATGAGATGCTGAAGGAGGCTCCTGGACCCATTAACTTCACCGTCTTCCTTACCATGTTCGGAGAAAAGCTCAAAGGTAAGGGACAGTTAGAGGGTGGCCTGCAATAAGAGTCAAGAAAACAGAAACACCAACAAAGGCTGAAAAACTCAATGATATACATACATACATGTATATATATATATATATATATATATATATATATATATATATATATAATATATATATATATATATATATATATATATATATATATATATATATATATCCACTCATCATTATGTCATTATATTAACACTGGTCTTAATGTTTCATTTTATTTCTGTGATTAGGTGCAGATCCAGAGGAGACCATCCTGAATGCCTTTAAAGTCTTTGACCCTGATGGGAAAGGATACTTGAAAAAAGATTTGTGAGTAATGCATATTAGATCAGGGATCTCAGATCTCAAGGCCATACAGAAATGGTTTATAAATACAGCACTGGGTTACTTAGTGAATCATTAAAAATGCTTTATATACTGAAGTAAAATAGAATTAGTTCATTCATTCTCTGTAACCACTTATCCAATTCAGGGTCGCGGTGGGTCCAGAGCCTACCTGGAATCATTGGGCGCAAGGCAGGAATACACCCTGGAGGGGGCGCCAGTCCTTCACAGGGCAACATAGACACACACATTCACACCTACGGATCACACCTACAATCCACCTGCATCATGTGTTTTTGGACTGTGGGAGGAACCCACGTGGACACACCAACTCCTCACAGACAGTCACCCAGAGCGGGAATCAAACCCACAACCTCCAGGCCCCTGGAGCTGTGTGACACTACCTGCTGTGCCACCGTGCCGCCCCAGAGTTCAATGTATTTTATTATTAAAATGATCTAAAATACTATTAAATTGGTAAGAACTTATTCAGTTGCCATGAGGCAGCTTTACAAACCATATATGCTGGACTGTTTTTTTTTATCTAATCTAATCATATTTGACATCAGCTCCAGATACTAATACCAAAAGTGAACATAAATGCAGACAAAATTAATTGTATACGCATTACATATACAAGAATATGAAAAATAATTAAATAATATTCTCCCAAATCACCAACTGCAACATAAGTGAATTTCCTCAGGGAAATAAATTAAAAACTACATCAAAACACAACATTATTGTACAGCTATAGTGATATATGTAGACTGATCAAATGTTATCCTTCTGTAGTGTGACTGAGATGCTGACAACCCAAGCAGACAGATTCTCTCCAGAGGAGGTTTGACAACTCATTAATTTTTCTTCTTTATCAAACTTAATGTTTCTAGAACCAGTGCACACACAACTGCTTGAATAAATAGTGCAATAAAGTGTTGTTATTGTAATGTACTATAATCTTTTCAGACTTGCAATGTTTTCTTTTTGTCCATGTGTTCAGATGGAGCAGATGTTCACTGCTTTCCCACCAGATGTGGCTGGGAATCTTGACTACAAGAACCTGGTGTACATCATCACACACGGAGAAGAAAAGGATTAGAAGTAATTAAAATCTTCACTAGCTGTTTGGATTCAAAAATGTCTGGTAAAATGCTTTACTTAGTGTGTTCTGGTTTCAGAACTGTGAGGAGAATGTTCATAGAACAGGCCTACACTTTATTAAGTATATTAAAAGTACACAGAGTGAGATCTTACTTTAAATAAATACATATATGAATTAACTGTTTCTTTCCTTTGTGTTTCTTGGCTTGGCTTTATTTTATTTCAATTGTGGAAAGGGGTTTTAACAACATAGTAATGCAGTTATACCGTTCCCAGGCAAGACCTCTACTGCCACCTACTGACTGGAAGCTACAGTTGCAATGAAAAATGTTCAACTGTCAATGTAAATTTTGTTTATTAAAAACATTTCTCACAACTGTTTGCATTACATCAGTTAAACAAGAACTATTTATATTGTTCAACTAACTACAAACCCCATTTCCAGAAAACGGGACGCTGTGCAAAATGTAAATAAAACACAGAATGCATTGCTGTGCAAATCATGTAAATCCTATGTTTAATTCAACGTAGAATAAAGAAAATATTTCAAATTTTTTTAAACAAGGTTAATTGGCAACAGGTCACTGAAATGATTGGGTTTAAAAAGTGCCTCTAAGAGGCTGAGTCTTTCAGAAGTAAAGAACTTGTGGATTTCATCTTTTATGATACCTAAAATCATTAAAAGATTCAAGGAATACAGAAAAGATTCTATATGTAAATGACACTATATGTAAAGGCCCACAGCCAGTATCCTCTATCTGTGATCATTGTAACCTAAGATGGCACTGATATAAAAATAGACATGTTTCTATAGTGGACATTACTACGTGAGCTCAAAAAACACTTCCCAAAAGCACTGTGAATTCAGTTTGTTGCTGCATGTAGAAATGCACGTTAAAACTCACAAATGCAGCTGCATTTTTTGGGCCTATGATGAAGTGAGGTGAAAGAGAAATAAAAATTTTAAATACTTTCTGGATATCAGGGATGATGCGTTCTCCATGCTGAAGAGGAGAGAGACCTGGCTTTTTTTAAGCACACAGTTCAAAAGTCAGCATCCATGATGGTATGTATGTGGCCTGAGTCTTAATACCCCTATGCTAACATTTTAATGTGCTACTGGAATCCACATATTTTTCAAAAAACATTTAAAATGTTGTCTGTGCAGTATTTTCAATTAAATATAGGCTTCAAAAGTTTTCCACATCATTGCAATTTTATATTAACATTTTGCACAGCAACATCTTTAGGATAGACTGTAATATAAAAGTGGTTTCTCCAAATGCAACAAAATAATTGCCACTTTAAATTACTACTGCATTCTCAGAATTATTCAAACCATTCAAACATTTTTATTACTTAGTAGAACATTTTGTTGTTGGTTGGACAGTAACAAAGTAAATGTAATGAATTTTTTTCATGCATCTGTACTTTACCGAAGCCCAGATACTGAAAATCTGCCGTTCCTTTTGGTTTATGTGTGAATATAACTGAACAAATCTCCCTGCTCTGCACAGTTCTCAGTGCGACACACAGTGGCACCTTTGCTAAGAAATAAACAAACAGCCGCACTAAAACAAGTGAAAATATTTCTCTGTCTAAAACCAGTAATACTGTACGTAATCACTTTCAGTTCATAGAACCATTATGATTTAACAGAATGACTGGTACCGTTTGATTGTATTTGAGTCATCAGTACCAATTATACTTTCATACAGTTTATGGTTCTTTAGATGTCACAAATCAGTCACAATTGGTGAGAGTCAGCTGGAGATTTATTAAACACAATACGTGAAGCAAGTCAAAACCAGAAGAAATATTCCAAAACCCAAAAATCAGTACAGAGAAATAAATTAGTCCAAAAGACAAAAACAAATATCAGGCATAAAAAGTCAGAAAATCAAAACCACAGCCTGTTTAAGAAACAAATTTCTCAGAAATAGCTCAAACTATGCTCTGCAACTGTGCAAACAAAACAAAAAGCTTAAAGGAACACTGTGTAATATTTTTACCTTAACATTACAGCTTCAAAATCATTGTGATGCTTCTCTGACCTGTAAGAGGGAGAACAAAGCCTCTGCCATTGCTAAATGCCAATTTATGCTTTTGCATTGACTCAATATAGAGCCTATACCATAGCATGCACAATTATCCTATGCCATTATGAAAGTTTATACTTGTGTGTTGGCATCTGTATCACTCTGCAATTACACCACCAAACCACTAGGGCTGAATTTCAAACACCTTCTACAACCCTATGCTGTACATAATGTAGTGATGTAGTAGCATTAGTGTTACGAATCTTTAAAGTGCATGATTTAGGGAGTGTAGTGTAGAGGAGTTAATATTTCTGGACTTCTTGACTTGAGCAACTTGAACCATCTTCGTCTGACTGCAGACCAATCTCTGTCGTTGTGGTTTGTGTAGATTCAACAAATTTCTGGAGAGCTGTGCATCAGGCCACGCTGCCTTTAGCATAGGTTCAACACAGAAGCATAAATTGGGTTTAATGCTCACAGGAACCTCTGTTGGTTTGGAGGGACAGGACCTTGGGTGTATGTAATAGTTGATATAACATCAATCATTATAAATAATCTTTGGCCATTTCTGCTGTGTTCATTAGTGTCAGACTAATTAATGACATTCTTTTAAAAGACAAGGGAATCAAGTGTGACACTAGAGTCTTTTCACCTACAGTGTGTTAAGCATGAGTCTTGTTACAAAAGTTATAATAGGACATTAGAGCCATAATACATCATAGTAGTTTTACTTTTGATACTTAAGTACATTTGAAGGTAAATACTTTTGTAAGTTTACTCAAGTGGAGATCTACAATGAGGACTTCTACTTTTACTGGAGTAATATTTTACCTTGAGTATCTGTACTTTTACTCAAGTACAGATACTCACCAGCTACTGGCAGCATTCATGAGGAATCATAGCTCATTCCTCGTGGGCAACAGCCTCCACTTCACTAATATTCTTAGGTTTCTTATTATTCTTAGGCATTCACCTTCTTCAAACCCCACCAAAGATTTTCTATGGGTTTCAAGGCAGGTAAATATGATGGCCACTCCAGAATCATCCAGAATATCCTCTGAAAATAAGTCTTTGGTGGACTTTTAGGTATGCTTGTGTTCCTTGTACTATTGGAAGTTCTGTTGATGCCCAAGCTTCATTTTCCTCACAGAAGTCATGAAGTTTCCTCTTCAGATTTCCAGTTATATCATCATCATTATCGTCTTCTTTTCCGCTTCTCCATTTCAGGGCCGCGGTTCCAGTTATATGAATTAATCAATTTTCCCTCCACATACTACAGGTTTACAGTGTAAATGAAAGCAAAGCATCCCCAGAGCATCACAGAGCTACTGCTATGCTTCATTGGATGCAGCATCTTTTTTTATATGCTTAATTTGTCCACCTCCAGACATACTGCAGATCCACTTCCCTGAAAAGTTCCAGTTTTGCTTCATTGCCACATAGAAGACAATCCCAAAATTCTATGGCTTTATATTTTTGAGCATAATGGGTCTTCAAATTTGGTCATGAAGACCTTCAGGGTTTAAAATGCACCTTATTGAGCAACCTGAAACATCTGTGAATTAAACAGGCTGAGCTTTCTATGCCACTGAAGCCTATTTTGATATGATGTGCTCAAAGTAACCCAAGAGGACTGCAATCATATCTCACATTAATTTTTCTTTTGATACTAAGTATATTCAAAGACAAGCACACTGTTCTGTAAATCAATCAGAAATATGAACAGGGGTCTTAAAATTCTATGCGTATTTCTATTTTCATATTTTCATTAGGAAATTTTTCATTTCAGTATTGGAATTCTGCATGGTGCCCATCACTGCTTATGGGTTCAGTTATATATAATTTTTTTTAAAGACACTGATGAGCAACAGGATGATTCAATGATAACAATCATTAAGAACAATATAAATAACTTATGAACAGTTCTCTACATTAGTCATGTAGATATATTACAGTCATTCTATATATAGAAGGTAATTTCTGAACACTGTGGCAGAATATTCCACTATTACATTTGAACAGATGTATGTATATATTTATAACACCACCTGTCTAATAATGTGTAGTCTAGTGGGGCTGGGTGCATAAACCTCCTGAAGAAAACACTACCATGAAGGGTTTGCTTGTTTTTAGGTATTTCAACGTAACTTCCATGCGAATCCCAGGACCCAAGTATTCCCAGCAAAACATTGCCAAAGCATCAAAATGCCTCTGGCTTGCCTTCTTCTCATAGTGAAATTTAGTGCCATCCCTTCCACGGATGATTAATGTATACATAACTATCAGCAATGCAGTGGAAAACATGTTTCCGATTAGACCACATTCTTCCACAGCTCCAATCTACATCTTACCCTGAAATCAATATGTGATATCCTCAAATCTATGTTTGCCACAATTGTTGCCACCCCTAGAAATTCTTATGAGTGCAACATAAGCATACGATAGGCTCATTAAGGTTTTAGGTTTTAAACATCCTGAGTACTTGGGAATATTTATATTTTTAGCCAGTTTCACAGAGGTATAAATATTACAGGATGAATAGGCCAAATTCCCTTAGGCATCCATCAGTAAGAGAAAGACCAAAGAATACAGCAAATATGTTTGACAAGACTTGACACACAGCATAAATTAGGAAATACCCATTATCATCAGGGCAAACTCTAAAATGACCACATACGTTAAAGATCACCTAAATTACAATCAAATGCAAACTACACAACCATAAGTTGTTGGTAGGGCTGCCATAAAAGAAACTCCCTTCTCTCAAGGACCAAGAACTACAGTATGCAAAACATTACTGGAACTTTCGATGGAACCATCTAATGACACTCAAACTTAGCTGACAACAAACCATGATGAAAGATGACCATTCCAAAAATTACTGTGAAGTACGGTGGGGGACCTGTGTTGTTGTAGGACTGTTTTTCTTTCAAAGTCCCTGAAGAGCTTGTCCATCCATCATGGAGAACATGAAAAATCAGTAGCAGTGGCCTTCTCATCCAGGATGCTTAAACTGTGCTGTTGTTTGCATTGTCTAGATGACATTGCCTAAAAACACACCACAAAATCAACACCATATAGTTTATTAGAGTCCTGGCATATAAACCCAGGCATATATATGATCTGGAGAGATTTGGTATGGAGGACGCCTCACTGAGCGATGGTTATGCATATATTGAGATGTCTTAGAACAGTTATCTTTGCAATGAAATACTGTACAACTTATCAAATTAGAGGGTTCAAGCAAAGGTGGGTAGAACTGAAGAAATTATTTATTTCATGATAAAACAATATATAGATTTATTATTATTATTATTATTATAACCAATAAACAATGGGTTGGAGCCAGTTTTGCTTAAGTTAGGAGGGGTACATACATTTTGGAGGCTTAGTTTCACAAGAAACAGACAATGCTACATCTTTCTGCTGTAGACCTACAGCTGGTATGTTCCAAATTGCTCTAGTGTCTACTGTCTTGCAATGAGCATTTTTAGTTAATGTTGTGCTGATTTGTTTTGTCATCTATATGTAGTTTATATACTCTATTTGTAGTGTTATTGCTATTTTTTTAGTTAACTGCTTTTTCAATGTTGCCTATTTGGCATCCAAAATACATCTTTAGTCAGAAGGAATGACAGTAAAGTCGATCTAAGTTTCGAATATCTCACTCTTGATGTTTTAATTGCATCGCCAGGCTGTGAATGTCTTCTGCGGCAACCAGATGGCGCCATTTGCAAATTCATTTCAGAACGGGGGGGCTAACGTATATTATAGCGTATGAATATTCATGTATTCGTTATCTTTTATAAATTTCTGAAACATATTTTATAGCATTTCAAGCTCTCAGACGGCTATTGACAACCCTACTATTCTGCATTTTAACATTCTACGATTTAAAACTCACCACAGGAGTATTATGATTTTATAATAATATTTTATATTAAGAAAAAGACTGACAGTTAAATAGTACTTCAAAAACATGATAAGAATTTGACTGGTGTGGAGAGACCAAGCACAAAAACCCGCTTGAGGTAAAATAAAAAAGCAAATGAGTTAACTCCTGAAACCAGATTTTCTACATTCAAGTCTATATTACAGTACACCCGAGACTAGCGTAGACAGACAGACAGCTCTTGAGCTGCTGTCCCAGAGGCGGACTGTGAATGAGTGAGTGCTCTCTGTCCATGAAAAGTACCCGAGTTACGTAAGAGCCAGTGACGTCGTGTCAGTCACAAGACTCCAGTAGTGGTTTGTCTGTGGTGAGGAGCTAACTGTTAGCACTGAGAACAGGGGACCGGTGAGATGGAGCTGAACAAGAGTGAGAGCTTCGAGATCTTTGGAGGCGTTTAGAATCCAGACATTGACCTGGGCTAATAATGGATGTATATAACGCTACTGGTGTAAACTGTTGAGGTGAACGGGAAAGGGATTTTAGCACTCGTCGGTTCTGTGTTGGAAGTTGGCTGTTCTCAGTGTCGCAGCAACCGTACTACGACTCTTTCTCTAAGTCTTGGTTGTCAGAGTTAAAAGGTAAGCGAGTAAGATCGTGGATCTGCAGGGATAAAGCAGGCGAGCCCCGGAGGAGGTCGGCAGGTGTCGGTTGGGGCTGCTGCTCGGAACTGGTGATGTTGTCTGTTCTGTCCTACGGTCGACTGGTGGCTAGGGCTGTGATCGGCGGACTCTCTCAGACAGACAGCCGCGATTACAGCCTGGTGTCCGCCAGCTTCGGTTACGGCAAAGATTTCAGAAGGGGCATTCTCAAGAAAGGGATGTGCTACGGCGACGACGCCTGTTTCATCGCCCGACACAGATCGGCTGATGTACTAGGTGAGTGCACATGGGTGTTTTTGACATTAAGTTAGTCGATCTTCCTCTTTGTCGATAGACTGTGGTTTGTAACAAAGCCATACACATCTCACCACGGTCTCGCTTCTCGTGTTGTAAACGTAATTGTTTTCAATTTTATCCGAACTTTCTTGCTAAATTCGATTCAACACATCTTTTGTTATAAAGATATTCGCCGAATTCAGCTGTTCATCAGTACTCTCAAACTGTCTCTTAATGTACAAAATATTCAATATCTTAGCACCTAGCTAATAGCTCCGCTGATGTCCTGGTTGAACAGTTTGTCTTCGCCGTGTCGCTGGAGCAACGTTGTGTAACATGAACATTTAGCTACCCTTGAGCGGTGTTAGCTCTGAATTGCGTTTCTAAAGTTAGCTGGAAAAAACAGACCTTATATTCAGAATATTTACAAGGAAAGAAATATGAGGCCCTGGCTCTTTTATACTTCATAAATAAAATACTTATCGTGTATTAATGAAGAATATTAAGGCAGAGGGTCAGGCTAATGCTTAAATTCCCTAACCCAACGAGCAATATCTCGACCCCCGAGGAATCTATTTTTGAACCGATTTTTGCGAATCGGTTCAAATGATTTATTCACATGTCCGACTGAATCGAATACGTTAAATAGTACAAGAGATTCACTGGGGTAAAGCGCTCGAAACAGTTGATTCACTAAAGTGAATCAAACATTTCACCACGCCTGGGAAACAAATACAAACTCCTGACACTACTTTGGGGTTGTGGGAGGAACCTCTTTAGCTCCATCATTAAAGTGTGCCTTTTACTTTCCATATAGCTGTCATTTTAATCATTCATTATGTGTTGTAGAAATAAGAATCTTAAGTGTAACATTTGCTCAGAGTAGGAAGCAGCTTAGTGAAGCAGGTCAAGTGGGTGACTTAACCTTTCAAATGCAAACATATCATCTAGCCTAGTACAGAAAAGTGTTTGGCCAGTCTGTTAGGGCCCACTTGGCTTGAACATTAATTCTTCTTATAGAAATCAAGTTAATCTGAAGAATGAATCCAATTTAACACTTAAAACCCATGCTATATTTAATGCCATTTGCGATGTGCCCCCATGTTAATATTTATTTGAAGGGCTGTAAGATTTTATACAAGGAGTTATTGTAAAAACTCTCTTCTTTTTTTTTTATTATTATTTTTAGTCAGTTTCACTAGAGTTGGTTTTAATCCAAATTGGCAAATAGCCTAGTTACTTCAAGCCAAGACCAAGACATGCTGTTGCTGTCAAGCTTATGAGAAGAAGCAGGCTGAATATACAAAGGGATTTGCCTTCTATGGTCACACAAGACTATCACAGCATTATCTCTGTCAAGGGAATAGTTAGGAACCCAGGCTTGTTATGGAAATTTTCCTTCGTATTTGTGTGGGTAAAGTCTTGGATATTCTAAGGCTGTTGAAAATACCTTATGGGTTCACCACTAATTGTAACCATAAGTATATACCAAACCCTTGTTTGATGAATGACCCAAAAACCTTACAAAATGTCCTTGTCTTTCATTCTTATCAAACTGTTTCCTGCTTGCACACCAATGGTATTGTATGTTCTGTGAAGGACATCACTGCCTGACCTCACACTTGCTGTTGTTATTAATGTTCCCATGTGTAGTCTGTTATTCATGTTTTTCATCAGTTGTGATTTTTCTAACATAATTTTTTTCTCTTATGTAGGTGTGGCTGATGGAGTGGGTGGATGGCGTGACTATGGAGTAGACCCCTCTCAGTTTTCAGCAACACTAATGAGGACGTGTGAGAGGCTGGTCAAAGAAGGTCGTTTTGTGCCCAGTAACCCAGTGGGAATTCTTACCACCAGCTACTATGAGCTCCTTCAGAACAAAGTACCTCTATTAGGTGAGTGTTCAGTATAGACCTCTTGCCACTCGATGATAATTAAAATGACATAACATGCATTGCAAATTAAAGTGAAAACTGTACAAATATCTTAATGAGATTCTGGGCTATTACAAACCACCAGAAAAGGTTCAGTGGGCTTTGGCTTGGAATGGTACTGGAGAGAGCAATATTCTTCCAAAATATGATTTCTCAGTAGAATTCTACCATACATATAGTGATGGATGAAATGCACAGTTTTACACTGGCTAATTAGACTGCTAAGTATAAAATTTAATTATTTAAATATTTAAAATTAACAAGCATACTCCAGTACAAAAACAGCAACGTGTTGCTTCTTCATGGTGTACTAAAGATTGTGAATCTGTAGACCAATATTCATTTACATAAGGTTTTGATCACTGTCCTCTTGGCTTTTTATTTGGATCGCTGAAGATCGTAGCCCTGCAACAATATTTATTTTGAGTGGTACAGCCGCCCTTTCAAATATTTCGTTCCATGAAAAAAATCTTTCCAGTAAGGAATCAAACTTCTCGTGTTTTCCTGATTTGGAAACTGGCAACATACTTGACAGAACATCACACCCTTCCCAAAATCATACTAGAGCCACATAAATCCTTTTTTCCACTCTATATTCAAATAGATTTTTCATAGATACTATTGTTATCAGAATAATTTATCAGTAAACCATGTAGTAATAAAATAGCCATCAAGGCAGGCAATGAAGAAATGCTTGGAATACTTAGCTTACACCTTACAGTGGAGTTAATAATCAAAAGAACTGCCAGAGTTCTCAAATACTTGTTGGTAGGTAGATTGTCCCTGTGAAATTGCCAACAGGTGTGAATTTGTGAATGATTGTGTGACCAAATGATACGGTTTATTAAATAGGTACTTCGAGTGTGTGTGTATGTATGTGTTTTTTGCCTTGTGCCCAGTGAGTCTGGGCAGGCTCCAGACCCAACATAACTCTGTGCAGAATGACAGTTACAGAATGTGAATTAATAACATATGCTAGTCATATTTATTAAATGGTATAGACTACATTATATGCCTTTTTGTAAAAGCACACAAGAATACCCAGATTTTATGTGAACCTTTCAAAATTGAACTTTCAGTAAGGTGAAATATATCATAGTTAAATCTTCATCCCTTTTGTTCTTTTTGGAATATCAGTTATAATATTATAATGTAACGTATAATAATTATTTGTCATTGTACAACATACAGCAAAATGTGTCTTTCAGATTTAACCCATCTGTGACAGTGAACACACACACACACATACCCCCACACACAAACACACTAGGGCACTAGGGGCTGTGCACACACACCCAGAGCGGGGCACCTGGGGAAAAGTTGCTCAAAGTCACTTCAGCCGTGGATGTTTCCGGCAACCTTCTGGTACCAAGCCTGGTCCTCTAACCATTAGGCCATGGTTCTTCAATGGTCAGGACCCTTATAGGACAGTAGGTATGATATGGGTGATTAATTATTTTCAGCACTGCAGTGGGGGTGTGTTTTGCTTGTATGAGTGGATCAGACATGTGCCTGATCACACTCCACTGCATTAGACACACCCCACTGGTCCACCTTGTAGATGTACAACCAGAGAGAGTAGCTCACCAGTTGCTGCACGGTTTGTGCTAGTTATTTTCTAATGCTTCATCAGTGGTCAGAGGATGCTGCCCACAGGACCTTTTCGCTGTCTATTTTTGGCTGGTGGATTATTCTAAGACCAGCAGTGACATTGGGGAGTTTAAAAACACCAGCAGCACAGCTGTCTCTCTTCCACTCATATCAGCACAACACACACTTACACACCACATCAGTGTCACTGCAACAGATAATCTTATAGTGTGTAATTGTAGAATTAATAAAGTGAACATAGAAACAAGGTGGTTTTAATGTTAAGGCTGATCAGTGTGCAACTGTACACGAAAACCATTATCTTTTCAGGCCATTTGTCACCAGAATTTAAAGTGTGCTTTATGAAAGGATTTTTAAAATAAATATCTGCCCACTCACTACACCTGCTATGTGCGCTTAGAGTCAGAGAGGGCTGCTTAGAGCACTGTAATTTATGTCTGTATATAGGTCTTCATTACTGTATGAGTCAGAAAATGGCTTCCCACAGTCGTGCCTTGAGTCTGAGACTGTTGTTCCTTTCAAAGCAGCTTGCATGCAGACCGTTCTTGGCTAACTGCATGCAGCAATATGTGGGATAATATAACCCAACATGCAATGTGATTAAGAAAAGGAGTTTAGTCTCCATGCTATTACTTGACAGACAAGGGTTTATTTAAGCTTTTTACTTTTTTTGTGGCAGTTGTCTTTGATGGTCAATAAAATGGACTATAAAATTTTGAACTGTTTTTACCATCCAATATGGTCTTTTTGCGGGTAAGATGAGTAAGAGAAATGGGGTGCAGCCGCTCCATAAACGTTTTTACATGTTTTAGTTTTTATTTTTATAAAACAGTTTGTGTTCTATAGCACTGTATGTGATGGTGATATACTGTATTTTATTGCAGTGAGTTTTTGTTTTTTGAATATAAATATTGTATTTACTGTGTTTACTATTGTTTTCTGCTACTCTATATTTAAAGTAGCACTGTGTTTCGGAGGAAGTATGTTCTTTTCATGTATATGTTGAGAAGGAATTACAATAAAGTTATCTTTGTTTAACTATATGTTGGCACACTTTGCCACTGCATAAAAAAGCCTTAATTCATGGCTATTTTTTGCTCAGCATTCATTAAATATGCCTTAGTATCTGACAGATTTATTGTAACACTCTACAGGGAGCAGCACAGCCTGTATAGTTGTGCTGGACAGACAAAGCCATCGGCTTCACACAGCAAACCTGGGTGATTCAGGATTCCTGGTTGTTCGAGGAGGGGAAGTAGTCCACAGGTCGGATGAACAACAGCACTATTTTAATACCCCCTTCCAGCTTTCAATTGCTCCCCCAGAGGCAGAGGGCTCTGTCCTTAGTGACAGGTAAGACATTATTTTGTTTCTTTTCTCTTTTCAGTTTAGAAAAGCCACAGGGGCATGTTTCCCTGCTGGAAGAAGGCTTGAATAAGACATAATCCTTGCTGGGAGAATAAAGGCTTGATTTAATTTCTTATTCCAAGAGTTTAGTTATTAACTTCACAGGATTACTGTCCCCCACTGATGGGAAATGAATTGCTGTTCAAATGCAGAATACAAAGCAATAATCCTGTGAAGGTTTAAGATGTATCTTAGTTTTTTTTTTGCAGCTAATCGGCATTGCTTCTGATTTTTCCTGAAGATTGTTAGGCCCAGTATGTCCCTATGCTGGCATATGCTTTGGGAAGTCAGTGTATATCTAAATTGTTTAAACTGTACAAGTTCATGCATGCATTTGGTGTAGAAAGCCTTTATCCTGCTCTGAAGAAACACCTTCACACATAACAGCGATTCCACAAATTACAAGGGTAGTAACATATCCTTGTGTATTGAACCTCATTCCAGCATTGTGCCAAGAAGCATGCTGTGTCTGATCACCAGGGGAATTTTAATGGACAAGGAGGGAGCCAGTGTGTGCTGGATAGCTTCCACTGACTGTTTGTCCAAATTCTAATCACATACAGGGGCGGATCAGAGGCCCTCTCCATTTCAACCAATCCAACATCTCTACTAAGAGGAATTTTTTTTAAGCCGTTGTACTTATAACAAGTAATTATTTTGAGCCTCTCACATGTTCTTGTGCTTTAGCCATCTGAATTACCTTGCTAGTCTATTTTTAGTAGTAGTATTCATAAGTCTAAAATTGATCAAAATATTCAGAGCTGAAAAAAACTTTCCAGTACCATATACTTGTTTTGTTGGCACAATTAACATCACGAACCTTAAAAGGTTTGTGACATTGCAGCCAAGATTATTCTTTACATGACCTACATTTTCACTGAGATAAGTAAATAATTGCAAATATTGATTTGTGGCCAGATGTTCCCTAATCTATGATACTTAAACATGTAATATTTTCTCCTATTTTTGAATACATGACAGTAGAAATCTTCCAGTAAACTGGACAGTTGGGAGATGGTCAGTGTCTGTTTTCAGTGTCAGAGCAGATATATTGGCCTCTAGTAACTGAATTTCACACCTCAGAACCGGTATGAAATGATTATTGTATATTATAATATGTAACTACCAACAAACCTAGGATCTGTTGATCTGACTGAATTCCTGAGAAAAGAGTTTGTTGTAAAAATGAATGCATATCATACATATCATGACATGATTGGGTTTAAAAAAAGAGCATCTCATAGATGCTGACTCTTTCAGAAGTGTTCATCATTCTGTGAAATATAGTGCAGGCAAATATTGCAACAATTTAACGTTTCTCAACTTAAAATAATCTGGGAATTCCATTATCTACAGTATATAATATAGTCAAAAGATTCAGAGGATCTTTCTGTGGAGGAAATCTCTGCACAGACTTAGAAACACTTCCAGAACCACTTCTGTAAATATAGTTCATTGCTGTATGCACAAAACATTATCATGCAAAGAAGAAATCATATATAAATAGGATCAAAAGCCACTGTTTTCTCTTTTCTGGGCCCAAGTAAAATTAAAAATTAGTTCCCAAATATTTACAGAGGGTTGCTAAAAGGACTGATGTAACACAGTGGTGAACATGCCCTGTCCCAACTTTTGTTTGGAACATGTTGCAGGCATCATATAAAAATTGGCAAATATTTTTCAAAGCATTTTCAATTAAATTTAGGTTTTAAAAGGTTTGTAGCATTAGGTTTTTATTTACATTTTGTACACTGTCCCTACTTGTTCTGGAAATGGGATTTTATAGTATGTAGTATTTACACAAAATATTAGCTTAGCACAAAAATTATGTAGATTATTTCTTTGTTGTAACAATGTGTCTTGGCAATAAATCGTATACCGCTGGAAAGGCTGTTAATTTCCCCTTTAAATGGTGCAACATTTGTAAGGAATATACATTTGTGGTATTAGCAGCTGAGCTGAGTATGTGGGTTTGCGCCCATGAAAAATTTGCCAAAATATCTCTGCCAATGCCAAACAGCTTATTCTGCCATTGACTGGTTTGGTGTTTGGTGGACTGGATGCCTGAAGTTTAAAAAACAAGACTTATTGGCAATTTAACAATTTATACATTTAACAAACAGGAGCTTTAGTAGCGCATGGAAGAACCATATCCAGCCACAACAGCCTTCTCCTCCTGCTGGTCACCAGCCTGGTCAAACACTGCTGTGGGATGGCATCCCATTCTTCAAACAGCATTTGTCGCAAGTTAGCCAATGTGGTTGTGTTGGTCACTCTGGAACAAACAGCATGCCCAAGCTGATCCCACAATTGTTCAATGGGGTTGAGGTCAGGACTGCTGGTGGGCTATTCCATCCTCTCCACTTCCAAGTTCTGGAGAACTCACAGGTGCTGCCAGTGAGGTGCCTGGGGAGTACCAGAGGCTCAAAACAAGTGTCAATTGCAAAAGCAAAATAAGATGATTTGGCAAATTTTTCATTGGTGTAACCCACATACTCAGCTCTACTGCTCATCCCACAAATGCATTTTCCTTACAAATCTGGCACCATTTAAAAGGGAAATTAACAGGATTTCCAACTGTATAAGATTTATTGCCAAGAAGCATTGTTATAACAAAGAAATAATGTACCAAACACAAATTTCCTTACTTTTTGGGCTAAATTTAGTTGCTACCTATCATGTCCTATTTTTCAACTATAGTAATTTTAAGCGCTACGTACACTGTTGCAATATATAATTTATTTTTTTATTTTTTTAATAGTCCTGAAGCTGCTGACAGCTCATCATTTGATGTTCAGCTAGGTGACATCATCCTCACAGCCACAGATGGACTCTTTGACAACATGCCAGACTACATGATATTACAAGAACTCAAAAAGCTTAAGGTACAATTATTATTACAATTTGTGGATTTCTTTTTTCTTTTCTTTAAATTAAGTGGAGGGCTAACATTAAGTTTTACTTTTTTGTAGTATACCAATTATGAGAGCATCCAGCAGACAGCCAAAAGTATTGCAGAGCAAGCTCATGTTTTGGCATATGACCCCAATTATATGTCACCATTTGCACAATTTGCAAATGACAATGGACTGAATGTAAGAGGTGAGTAATTATCAAATATTATTTCTGTGCTTGCTTTTTTACTTTAAATAAATGTCTAGTTGCTTAGAGTACTAACAATGCTATCTCTCATTCTTATTTATTTCCTAGGAGGAAAGCCAGATGACATCACCGTTCTGCTGTCAATCGTTGCAGAGTACACAGATTGATACTTGTTCTAACTGCTCTTCTTTTAGTCTTCCTATTGTTCACTGGAGTGGTCATTGCTTCCTGCTGGCAGGATGAGGGCTAACAGATCTTTCAATTATTTAGCAAGGATCTAACCCTCAACCTCTTCCATGGGTTTCAGCATATCTTTATCAGTTTCATTTTCAGTTATGGCCTTTCCCTTCAGCATCTTGCTTAGGAGAAAAAAATTTATCCAGGATTTAGATCCTAAAATTAATCAATGTAAATGAGCTAGCATTGTCTCTGCTCTTCAGTATCAGAAAGCTGTTATGGGCATGAGTTTTACAGGTGCCTGGTCTCACAGTGCTCATATTATGAAAGGTACATTTTAGCATGTAATAAGTGTTTTTAGGAGAGGTAATATATAAATAAGTCTCAAAGATTATTAGACCTGAAACCAATAAATGAAGAAACAGCTGAGCTCAGGACAAAACATCAGTACAATAACATAAGGGCTACACCATATAAAAGCTCTCCAGTAGGTGACTGCAAATCAAGGATGTACAATTTGAAATGAACCAGTGAAAACTTTAATACTGATCCCACATCAAGTGCGAGTGATTATCATGAAAATGGCACTGTCTGGCTCTGGAGAGTCTAGAGAAGAAATGGGCTATACAGCCATGCCAGTGGCAAAGCCAGGGGAGATCAACCCAAGTGAGAGCAATTCCTGCATGTAGTTAGTTTTGCCTATTGTCTCTCTATTTTAAAAGCCACTTTATCCACATCCTCTGTCAAAATCTAAACAAATCTTTCTGAATGACGCTCTGATGGATATCGGTTATGATCTGAGCTCATTAAGTTTAAAAAGATATGTCTTGTAAAGTATATTTATTTAAATATAAATGAACTGACTGCATGTACATATTACGTCATAGTTTATTAACCATTAAACAAAAATTTCTCTGATGTTTTATGCCTTACTTCATGTAAATTGCTAAAGAAACTCATTCTGGATGGATGTTTAATTTGGCAAAAGATAAAATATATAAGCTTTTGCTCTGTAATGATGCAAGAAAGCATACCACCACATTTCAGGGTCCAGGAAAAAGTATTATAGTAACTTTACAAAGGGAGGCATTTGTAATTTTTTTTCCTGTTTTTTAATATGAATTATTTTAAATATTTATTGTATCAGACCACCACCACCTAATGTGAGCTGTTATGTATCTGACAATGTAAGAGAAGGAAGAAGAGGGAAAATGCTACATCAACCACTTTGGAGTTTCATATGCTATTCTGTGTGCGTGCGTGCGTGCGTGTGTGTGTATGTGTAAATGTTTGTTTGAAAGAGATAAGTAAATAAAGTATATACAAACTTGCTGTATATTTATGTATGATGTATGCATTTGGCAAGTGTACACTATTACACATCTCACGTTGTATATGAAAGTAACCTATATTTGATAAATGTGTGGATTCTGTGTTTTTCTTGCTGAGCTTTTTTTTTTTTTTAACTTAATTTTAAATATTCCTTGAGGTGTATACTGTTAACGCACAAGGCTAATGCTAGCATCTGTGAATGCTTAAAATGGATATGTGATGGATCAAATGATCTAATAAAGGTTTTATTTTTTTAATTTCTGTGCTGCATTTTTCTGAATATAAGGTTTCTTCGTGTTACGTCCTGTTGTAACAAAAGTATGTAGTAAAATGGAATTATGAAAGCTTAATGAACAGGGCATACACTAATGCAAATACATAGTTATTTTAGTGACACAAGCAGTTTTGAATAAAACATTCCAATGCAATGCAAATTATCCTTCAGAAATATTAGACTGGTACGGTGAATGTATACTGGTAATTTCCATGTATTAAAGCTACCTGGTGAACTTTCAGATTTATGTTTCAGTCTTTTTAACGTATTTACAACAAAAAACATGACCACCAGAGTTGAGTGGCCTTTTCTAAAGGTAATATATACATAACAAAAATGAACAGACTTGAGCATAAAACAAACAATCTAGTGTATTATCTTGCAAATATAACAAATTCTGGCCACAATATACTAATTGTTTTTCTATAACATTACATTTTATGAGTATTAGTTTAATATTTAACAGTATCTGCCAATGTCATTTGGTCTATATTTGCACACCCTTAATGTCTTTACACTGCATTCAAATATGTCCTTTCGGGTATGTTACCTTAATAATTTTCCACAATGTTCCCCTGCATCATCTTCTGTGTCACTGGCACTCACCAAACTGGGCAGTTCCAATGCATTGCATTCTGCCTGGTCACTTGATACAGCTCCAAATAGAAGAGAACGGATCTGGTGTAAATATAGTAGGGAAATGTTTATATAAGTAACAGTCAGTCACAAGAATGAAACTCGTGCCCTTTTAAATTTCATGCTTTTCCACCGAGTTTCATTCTGAAGCAGCAGCGCAAGCTTAAAATCACACTTTGTGTCACTACTTGAATAATAGAGTGTTCAATTTCTAACCTTGGAAGTATTAGGAGTTGCAGTCAAATTGGACTCAGTGCTAAGATCACAAAGAGTAGCTTCAGATCTTAAAAAGTCTACTCTTTCATGGAGTTGCAGACATTTCCTCATGTGTGAGGCTGGGCTAAAAACTGAACTTCCTTGACTGGAAGGCACCTGCTCCCTAGTAAGAAAAGCTGAAAGCTGGTGTGCCACACCAGTGGCTTCTCCCTCTAAAGGCCCCTCACATATAGCAGTGTCTGCTATGGAAGTGTCAGCTGCAAAGGTGTTTGCTGCACATGCTTCACTGACATACCTAAAAGATATATAATCAAATATAATATTCAATATCTCACAGTGTACACACAATAAATAAACACATCTTTAAGACAAAGTCACCTTTAAGATTAAAAAAATCTATAGTGCAGAATATTGTTTAGTGTTTAATTATCTATTTAGGCAGATAGGAGGCTTTGATGCTGAACTGAACTATGACTGCTGTACTTGCTATGTCACATGCATACATGTGTTAGGGAACTGTATCAGAAGTGGCCAATGAAAAGAGCAATACGAGAGAGGAGAATGAGTGAGGGAAAGGCAAATGCTGGATGATGAAAGCAACTTTCCCCCAGGGAAAATGCTATCTTAGGATTTGGCCTTGTATCAGCCCTGGCAGCTCTAAGACCACTTCTCAGCTAAACATGCCTAGCAGTATAGGGTAATTCAAAAGTTATTTCTTTATAGAGACATTGTTTGCCATTTCTCTGACTATTCTGTGCAAATTCTACATCATGTAATTCTACATGTAATACATATTTACATGCAATAATAGAAATATCTAGGCTTGTTTATTAATTGGATTATATTGTGAATTTCTATAAGGTTTTAAGGATAGTGAATTATATTTTAATAGATGCACATCTAAGGTTTTTTCTGTAAGTCTAATCAGTTCCCCTAGAAACTTATATAACTTTCTGTGAGTCTAATCAGTTCCCCTAGAAACCTGTTACAGTAGCTGATATATATTTTATTTGGCTCAACATTTCTATCCATTTCACCTTACCCACCAGTTAATACTAACTGCTGATACTGCTAATACTAGATAATATTTAACAGAACATTGCTGTCTGGACTGGATTAACTAAAGGGCTTTATCTGATCCCTAATTTGTGCACTCATGATAAATACATTAAGTTAGTACACAATATTATATCATAGAATTATAACTTTCAACAACACTTTAATGGCTGTAAATCTTTCCCCACAAAGTGAGTTAAAAAAAAAGTCTGGGAGAAAAATATACTACCAAGGTCACTGTCCCAGAACTGGATCTATGCCAAAGACATGGCCTTCAAATGCCTGTGCAACTGGTCAGCAATGACGTGGGATCTACTGGTGGGTGACCCAGATGTGAGTGAACCGGATGGCACATTAATACACAGTGCACTCTGCGAATAGCTTCAGTGACATCTCTGTACCGGTGGGACAGGTCACAGCTTAACGCAGCTTAGAAACTGCAGCAGTGTGTATTGCAATGGTTCTGTTTTAACCCATATACCAAAGAGAAAAACTAATTATAGGGTTGAAAGGATGTAAAGATATACTGGTTCTGCATCAGAAATTACAGCAAATCTGTTAAATGTAAGCCTACAAACTAGATTGTGAGACAGTAAAGTAACTTCTTGTTAAGTGTTTTGTTTCCATAATCAAATGAGCACAATAAAAATGGTATAAAATGCAATGCATTGTTATTTCCAATTCAGATGTAATTGACATTCAGATTTTCTCACCTTGGTGTAGGAGCTTCCTGGGGAATTGAAACCTGTGATGGATTCTCCCACTCTTTACTCACTAGAGTGGCCAATACCACAACAGCCTCCAGCACCAGATCTTCCACACTAAAAGACACAGGCCTGAGGGAGACCACCAAACACTTTTAACATTTGTTCATGAATCAAAAGTGATAGTTACCTGATAGTAAAACAACTCCTTTTCATAAATTTTGTGACTTGCACCAAGCCCACTCTTACTTGCCAGATGCACCAAAATGGACAGACATTGGAAGACCATGGGACTCAGCAAAGGACAGCAAACCCTAAAAGTAAATGTATTTGATATACCAGTCTATATAGTCATGAATATCATGGACACAATGTGCTATACAAAACTCTAACTCACTGTGACAGGTTAGTGGCCTGCCGATGCAGCAGCCATCTGTCCTACTGCTTCATTCACTGACACAAACACAGCAGAGACATTGCCCAGAACAGCCAAACCAAACACGTGTAATGAATGTCAACAAAGGAGGGCAACCTCTTTGACCCCGAGTTTTCATATCAGTATCAAAAGTTCAATGAGGCAGAATAGAACAAGCCATTGCTTATAAATAACTACATGAGTACTGACAGTGTCAAAACAATGTTTTATAAACATTGTACTCATGGATGTTTGTGTGTGTGACAGACAGAAGAGGTGTGGGATAAATGCATTAAAAAAGAATGAGTGTGTGTGTGCGCGCATGCATTTATCTTTGCATTGGTTAGAGACTTATAACACAGATGTGGAATGACTGTGTGTGTGTGTGTGTGTGTGTGTGTGTGTATCAATATTTTATTAATTTATAAATTATCTGTAACTGCTTCAACCTGTCCAGGGTGGCAGTGGTTCTGGAGGCTACAGAAACAAGGCAAGAACACACCGTGCACTGTCATTACAGTCAGATCTGAGGACAGGAATGCTGAATTTAAAAAAACAAACACCACTGTGTGTTCATAAGTGTAATTTACCAGGGACTGAGTAGAAGTGAAAATGATAGGCACACAGGCTTCTTTACAACGGAGTACTGGGACAGAAATAAGTCACCATAAAAATGAATATGGCTCTCTTAGCTGAGCCCCACACCTCTCCTACAAAACAAACCCACAGCCAAACCTAAACCTAAGTCATAAGAAACACACGAGGGTATTTAGGAACTCACATATGCACTTACATTATTGACTTACAACAGCATTACAATCATTTCAAAGCATGGAAAGCAGAGAATCATATCAATCAGCATTTATTTTTTAAAGTTCTAAAGGCTATTTCTATTTTTGCATTCCTATGTAACATTCTGTTATGTAATTCTTATGGTTCCGTTTCATGTTTTATCAACATTGTGCCCAAATCTTTTTATATATTCCTTGAAAATGAGGCCAAAATTCTCACCCTCAGTTCTTTAAGGCAGAAGGTTATGTCTGAGGCCACCCCAACCTGGAAGTAGTCAAACTCATCAGGATGCAGAGACATTTCTGTGTACATGCACTTCATATGATCTGTAGCCAAAATAATAGAAGATATATGAATATCTTATATTTATTTATATCTTAATCTTATATTTATTCATTCATATTTATTTATATACACATACACACTATATATACACAGATCAAGCATAATGTTGATTACCTCATTTTTACACTCACTGTCCATTCTTTCAGCTCCACTGGCCCTACAAGAGAACTTCATTCTACAATTACAAACTTAAGTCCACCTTTTGCTCTGCATACATTGTTTGTCCCCTTTCACCCTGTTCTTCAACGTTCAGGGCCCCCAGAGGACCACCACACAGCAGCTATGATTTGGGTAATTGATCATTCTTAGCATTGCAGTGACTCTGATGTGGTGGTGGTGGTGTGTTCATGTGTGTTGTGCTGTTATGAGTGGATCAGACACAGCAGCGTTGTTGGAGATTTTAACTCCATCAGCACTGCTGTTTTTGGTTCATTGGTACCAGCACTACACACACAAACACATCACCACCAAGTCAATCACTGCAGAGTTGAGAACAATCTACCATGAAAAGTGCATCTTATCTTTTGTTTGTGGTTCTCAGGGGGTCCTGACCAAGAAATGGACTACAATAAATGCAAATGTACAAAGTGCTCCTGTGTGGTCAGAATGGACAGTGAATGTAGAAACAAGGAGGTGGTCATAGTGTTATGGTTAATTGGTGCATGTACAGTTGTCAATTTTTAATTTATTACATCATTTGAACACAGTCCTTCCCACTGTGTGAAATTTTCATGATGAATGGACCAATAGGAATATTCCAAATTTAATTGGAATAAAATAATTTTATTTTGACTTCCATTGAAAGTTAAAAAAGATTTTTCCTTGCTCTAATTTGTAGATACATGTTTTTAAGTTGACAGCGACAATATATAAAATCCACAATCAAAATGTTGCTGCTGACCATTCTCTTCTTCATGGTAGTTTTTTAATTTCACTCTTATGGGTGATACAGAGAGTGTGACTTCCTCTTGTGAGAAGGGAAACTGCATCACAATGTTGCTGAGAAGTCTGAGAAAAAAGAGTAAAGTGTTTTTGGTTTATTTCATTACAATTCAATGGGGGGAAAAATTTTCAAATCCAAATAGATGACTCTGAAATAAAATGACACTTACATTTCTCACAACACTTCTGATAGCTTGTGGATATTACAAAAGTGTATAAAAAGTACAGTGAATTCTGAGTAAGAGGAACAGGCTTACTTTGGTTGTGCTTTTAGAATGTTGGGACAGAGGTGAGTTGGAAAAACTGCTTGCAGGGCTTCACACTCATAGTATCCCAAGTTATGTGTCTTGGTTATTCCTGACATTTACAAAACAATGCAACACACACAAATATTAAGTACCTATCAACATCTAGCTTTATATCTAGATTAATGCAAGCATAGTTTTTATATGTAACCTATACAACATAATTCTACATGTAAATTTTGAATATATGACGTACACGATATTTCACAAACATAGTTCCATTCAATCTTGAGTATATCGCGTTACTATATACTGCCCCCTGGTGCTTAGGGTTTTCATGTGCAGCTCTGAATTTTGTGAGGACCTGCATTATGTGGAGGCAGCTTACCATGTTTGCAGTTAAACTTGAACATCACCTTGTTGTCACAGTCATCGATATATATCTCACATTTGTGGACATTACGCTCCATTGTGGCAACACTGCGGAAGAGGGGCAACAGCGACTATAAAATAGATTTTTTTAAATAATCAGTGCAAAGGTGTTGATATTTTGTCTCAGCCAAAAAGAGGTAAGACATTCCAATTACTGAAAGTTTGTTAAGTGTGATGAACATAGAAATTCATTATACAGGTCTTCAACAGCTTAAACCATACATTATATACTGTATTTTATACAAACATTATGCTGTTTTGTACAAACTTGTTGATACCTTCAAAGACACTTTGCACTTGATAGATTCACTTTGTTCTCGTTTTATGTTTGGGGTGTACAACTGAAAGAACAATGGAGAGAAAAGAAAGCAGGCATATGCTGATTGGGCCATGTTCACTGACCTAAGTGCCAGCTGTGGAGAGGAGAAGACACAAAGCATGTTAGAAGAAAAACCATTAGGAAGGGTACAAAAGTGAGACTTGCTGTGGCTGTTTTACATTTAAAAAAACTGGTCATACACTCATTATTTGAAAACACAGGTTTTTTTTGCTTGCTTAACTGAAAAGCCAGTTTTGTGCTGAAAACTACACTCAATGCCATTGAGGTTCTACCTGAAATTGCAGAATAGGGAACCACTTCTCTTGCCCTTCACAGCCTTCAGTTTGTGACCCCAACTATTATGTCAACAGATGGACTGCAGTGATCAATGATCAGTGAATAATGATCAATCAATCACCTGTGTCACTGAGTGAATTTACAAAGTAGCTGCTTCTAAGGTTTTCCATTTTCAATCATATATTAATAGACACTCATTTAGATTGCCGGAAAATATTAATTACTTACTGTTTAGGTTTAAATCTCACTGATTAAATAACAGTGCCTCAAACTGGGTGGGGACATGCAGTTTTTATGCACAGCAAATTCACCAGTGTTAAATTAACGCTATTAGTGTTAAATTAACACTGTTAGTGTAATAATTTAACACTCCCAGAGTTTGCTGTGTATATTTCAGCATTTCTTTTGCTGTTCCAAACTGAAAACTGGGATTTGGATTTGGTGATTTCCTGAGTGAGAAAAACTGTCATCATTATGTCTTTTGAACCAGTCACATACAGACACCTACAATCTATGTTGAATAATAAATTGTTAAATATATGTATGTAGCATGGCTATACCCAAAACTACAAAAGTAAATATGGAATCCACATGGCAAATCTCTGGATAGGAGATGTTGGACACAAATTTACACATAACAAATCCAAGACATACATTTTAAATTGTGCATCAGTTACATTTTTTTATATTTTACATTCAACATTAAAGGGTGTAGTAAAAACATTCAGGCACCTGTATAATTTGATATTTTATTATGTAAATATTAGGTAGATTTAAATATATACAATGGTGTGAAAAGGTGTTTGCCCCTCTATGACTTCTTTTTGTTTTTTTACATGTTTGTCACTTTGAAATGCAGTTTTAAATGAAGGTTTTTATTATCAAGGGAGAAAATAAAATCCAAACCTACATGGCGTTCAATTTCTCTGGGTAAAGCCAGGCCTGATTACTGCCACTCCTGTTCTCAGTAAAGAAATGACTTAAATAAGACCTGCCTGACAAGGTGAAATAGACATAAAGATCCTCAAAATCTAGACATCATGCTAAGCTCCAAAAAAATTCAGGAACAAATGAAAGAAAGAAAGTAACTGAGATCTATCTGTCTGGAAAAGGTTATAAAGCCATTTCTAAAGTTTTGAGACGCCAGTGAACCACATTATCCACAAATGGTGAAAACGTGGAACAATGGTGAACCTTCCTAGGAGTGGCTGACTGACCAAAATTACCCCAAGAGCCTGGCGATGACTCATCCAAGAGGTCACCAAAGACTCCACAACAACATCCAAAGAACTGCAGGCCTCACTTAAGGTCAGCGTTCATGACTCCACCATAAGAAAGAGACGGGGCAAAAATGGCCTGCATGGCAGAATGCAGACGAAGACGAAAACAACTGCTGACCAAAAAGCACATTAAGGCTTGTATCAATTTTGCCAGAAAACATCTTGATGAACCCCAAGACTTTTGGGGAAAATACTCTGTGGACTGATGAGACAAAAGCTGAACTTTTTGGAAGTTGTTTGTCCCATTACGTCTGGCATAAAAGTAACACAGCATTTCAGAAAAAGAACATCATACCTACAGTAAAATGTGGTGGTAGTGTGATGGTCTGGGGCTGTTTTGCTGCTTCAGGACCTGGAAGAATAGCTGTGATATATGGAACCATGAACTTAGGTTCTGCAGCAGGTTAATGATCCAAAACACCCCGGCAAGTCCACCTCTGAATGGCTGAAGAAAAACAAAGTGAAGTCTTTGGAGTGGCCTAGTCAAAGTCCTGACCTGAATCCTATTGAGATGCTGTGGCATTACTTCAAAAAGGCAGCTCATGCTCGAAAACCCTCCAATGTGGCTGAATTACACCAATCCTGTAAAGATGAGTGGGCCAAAATTCCTCCACAGCGCTGTGAAAGACTCATTGCAAGTTATCGCAAACGCTTAATTGCAGTTGTTGCTGCTAAGTGTGGCCCAACCAATTATTAGGTTTACACTTTTTCACACAGGGCCATGTAGGTTTCTCCCTTAATAATAAAAAATGCATTTTGTGTTTACTTGTGTTGTCTTTGACTAATATGATCAGAAACATTTTAAGAATGACAAACATGCAAAAAAAAATATGAAATCATGAAAGAGGCAAACACTTTTTCACACCACTGTATTAGACACCATCTAATTTTTAAATACTGATGGTACATAAGAGTTAACTGATACATACTAGCTCCCTTAGTGCAGGTATGTTCTGTAGTTATCCTACTTCAAAACTTTTCTCTGTTAATCAAAATAACATATATAGTTGAGAACATAAATTCTTAAAATCACAGTGGCGCAGCAGGTAGTGTTGCAGTCACACAGCTCCAGGGACCTGGAGGCTGTGGGTTTAAGTCCCACTCCGGGTGACTGTGAGGAGTTTAGTGTGTTCTCCCCATGTCTGCGTGGGTTTCCTTCCACGGTCCAAAAACACAAGTTGGTAGGTGGTTTGGTGACTCAAAACTGTCCGTAGGTGTGAATGTGTGAGTGTGTGTCGCTCTGTGAAGGACTGGCACCCCCTCCAGGGTGTGCTCCCACCTTGCACTCTGTGATTCTGGGTAGGCTCTGTACCCACTGCAACCCTGAATTTGATAAGCAGTTTCGGGCAATGAATGACTGATTTATTATGTAAAATAAAACCCTGCCTGTCTGAATTTTTTTTTTTTTTAAGATGCTGTTTGGAACACTGCAGATTCACAGCTCAACCATATGTGTATTTGCTCATAATACAGCATAAAGGGCACTGGACTTTCACAGGAGGACAGGAGCGTAGACACTGATGGGACTGGGGCCCACCCAAACACCCATAGTTCACACTCTTCTTACTTGCTGTTCTTAGCACATTCCTGTGAGTTGGATTTGGAGCTAAAGTGCAAAGAAAGGCCACATTCACAGAACTGCATAAAGTGTAACCCCCGTATCGATCAATCAATCTATAAACCCAACCTACATATTTAACCACACATAGTTTTCCTAAAACTCTGAAATATTTACATAAGATTTGAATATTTAGAATCAGAGAACTGGATTTGAATCAGATTTAATTAGATTTGAATCAGAGAAAAAGAGATATGCATACTATTAACTTCTTGTTCAGGGAATTTTTGTGATATATAGAGCCTTTCTCTGCTTTTCATTTATTTTAATTTTCATGAACAAAAGAGTTAAATACACCCTCCAGTGAAACCCAAGTATTTACTTTTTTTTAAAATGCTGTCTTGCTTTTAAATATGTTTAAAAAATGTATCAAAGCATTCAGTGAGTTTGAATCTACCATGTTTCAAAGTCTCAAACGGGCAAATTCTGACAGCCTGGATTTATTACATATAAAAATATACAAATATAAGAAGTCCATCTCCTCAAATGGCACTGCAGGGCTTTCAAGTAGCACGTCAATGGAAAAGTGTTAAGTAGTGCAGGGACTACTTCCATGTTCATAGATTTGTTCAATTCTGGATGCAGGCAAATATGTAAAATTATATCTGAGGCTCTTTTAAGGCTTTTTATTATTTAACCTTAAAATATACTTCTAAATATGTAATTTTCATAAATAGATATGAGGTTTTTAGCTGTTTAATCAATAAAAATTGAACTTTAAAAAATTTGTTTGTTACCCCTTTCTGCAGTGGGTCCAACCAAATATCATCACCAATTCGTGACAGAGCATGAACTGCCTTTCCAAACACTGTAAAAAGACAAGTTACCTGTGAGTAAAGATACACCTTCTGTAAAATATTTGTTAACATATACTTGCTAGTGTTATTCCAATGTCAGTAAAATTTATTTATTTATCTCCGGCTCCGATAGGTTGATTTTCAGTATAAACTTATTAAATGACTGAAAATTAAGATAATATATAGAACATATATATTTTTAAATTCTCAATGATACCCACCTTTCACACCATTTCCTTCAATTACACACCTCATTTTTATATTAGCGGTTTCAGCTAGGTATCGCTAAGTGTGTCTAATAATGAATTACTTAGCCAAAGGTGTGAACATTAACTAACAATTAACACTTATATAAAGCACTAACTGTCATAAAAACTATTTATTTCACGGACTCTATCATTAAGCTTAACTTTAAGTTTTAAAATATCGTGTTAGGGAACTAGATATGTGTCAAGCGCCTTTTTGGCGTCGTCTGGATTCTGAGGGGCCTCGGGCTTCAGTCACTGAATGAATCACCGTGGCTCGAGTGAATCATTTTAAAACGGTTCTAATGAAATAGTCATAAATATTAAAAAACATTCAAATTTAAATAATTTCAGTAATATAAATAATTAATAATTTCCAGCACCTGCATTGCCTACTTTGCCTTAATTCGCCAGAATCCATCACTCAGGACTGATTATCTAGATTTATGACATAACAAAACCAGGCTGTCTGAATCTGCTTGTTTCAAAATTAAATGTTCAGTCATAGTTTTTGCTTATGGTATTCTATAAAACACCACATAGACACATTACCAAGGTAAAATCTTGACTTGCACTGGAGGAGGTCTTTAAGAAAAGTGTCTCCACGTTTTAACTTTAGTTAGAATTAACATGAATCACAAAAGGAACACTGTTCACTTAAAATGCACATGAAACACTCAAGCATACATTTGGGTGGTATCCAAATTTTTTTCTGTAGGATGCTAATGTCGATTCTCCCTCGACAATAAATAAAAGGTATTTGGGACCTAACATAATAAATGGTTTAATATATTGCATATTGTGATTAATGCATCACATATAAACTGTGTATCAACGGATCTATCTAGTTCTCATGTTCTAGCATCCCTAGGAACTTCGTTCAAGAACAGCACGGAGCTATTAAAATGTAACACCACAACATTACAAGGCATGGTTTTATAAGAACGTGTTAGAGTTGTTAAAATTGTACATTTGAAAATCGGATTATGTTCCTTGTGCTTCTGCACAAGCAAACACAGCCTGTTCTACTGTGAGGTGTGTATCAGCGCTATGTCTGTGAGCGGAGAGTGGCAGTGTGTACGGCGCGGTAAAGGAGCGGCGCGGAGGAAAAACACAGTTCCAGCAGAAAACAAACCAGCACCTGAACGCTCAGACACACCGCGGGACAAACTCAGAATCACTGAAGCGCAGTAAGAGCGCAGTACACCAGGCTTATAACTCTATTTTAACGTTGTGGGAGTCCTGCTTATAGCAGTAACATTATGTATAGCTGTGTCTGAAATAACACTCCACTCACTGAGCTATAGCTTCTATGGGGTAGAATACTGGACAAAAACAAGTGATGTGAAATAGCACACATTTCTCTTCTGATCCGATACCAAGTAAATCCCAGGCTGGTATTGCCGATGCCGATATCGATATCGATATTCTGAATAGTTTTGAAATCGGATTCAGAACGGGCAAATAAAAAGTTCTGATAGTGGCATTTCATCATTAATATACAGCTAGAACACACACACGTCCCACGAAATAAATAAACAAATTATATAGATATTTTGAAAACAAGGATAGTATCAATATGTATGTATCGATTCACCCATCACTCACAAAACCAGTGCAGCTTATGGCTGAATGCACAGCCTTACCAAAATAAAGTCTCTATTATCTCACTAATATCCTCGAGCTCATTGTTGCATTTATCCACTGTTACCATGTAGGTGCACTTACATTACAGTTAGAGATCCTCTAGTCCTTCAGTGATCACTGAATATCGCTGGGTATTTTAGACATTAGTGCTGAGAACTGTGTGTTTTTCAGTGTAATAGCAAAACAACAAAGTGCACCTTTATGGTAAGTGGAGCTGATAACATGGAAAATGAATGTGGATTATTAGTGCGTGACCATTTTTGGGGACCAGGCAGAGTATAAAGGCTTTTTGTTAGTCATAATGGTCTATTTGTGTGTTTAAGCAATCCCGTCATGACCTACGTGCGCTCAATAGGAAGTTGTCATTTAAGATTCAACCCTCAAAGGGCTTGCATCAACCATTTTTTGTTTCTAAATACTGGTCCTTAATGTTTCTAGGTGTAGCTCTGGGTTTTATGTGGAGCTGCTCAAAACAGCTATATGCATGTAAATTAAGTTAGTGCGTTTAAAATTTTGTGGATAGATAATTTTTTTTCTCAAAACAGAAATGAAATTCATAACAGACTGTTTCTAGATGTATTGAATGCCTCAGTAATGAACAATATATATTGAATTTTTTACAGTGCTTATATACTAGATACTTTATAGAAGGTGAAGCAGAAGAAAAACCCTGTACTGATACCCTTGATTTCAGCAGAAACACTGAGCAAATGGGTGCCTGCAATGTTTGGCAATAAAGTGTACCTTAACTATAATCTGTAATCTTTTTGTAGAAATGATTTGCGATGTGAAGGTTTCTGGCTGGAATGGCGAGGTGACAATTTATTATTTTTTTTTTTTATATATATAAAGTGGCTTACATATGATCAAACTAATCCAATATTCGTTCATTGAGTACTGCAAAAAAGGACAAAGTTTGTTTACTTCCATCTCACATATTGCTTTACAGATCTCTTGTCTGGCTGCCTTGCAGAATTTGGAGGAAATAGCTGTGTAGATAAAACAGTCAAGGAGGCTGAACTTGACTGTGTGTGTTATGGTCTGGGCAACTTCTCCTCCTGTGTATCAGCCAGATATCAGCTTGCCATGTTGCTACTGCTGCTTGATGCTTTGCAGGTGATTTCATCTGCTCCCATCTACCATTGGTGTAATATAAACTTAAGTTTTCCTTCAATTAGAAATTAAGTGCTGTCTCTCATTCAGATTCCTTTGGAAAGTTGCAGTGTGTATGACCCAGTGTTTACAGTGTCAGAAGCTGAGATTCTCAGAGAGCTGGGCTTCATTGTGCTGACTGAAAATGAGGTAATATAACAAATCTACACTTAGGATTGTCATAAAACCACCATTTAAAAAAAATTACATGGCTCTCCCTTTGCCTATTTGTACATTAAATACTAAACATATGTAGACACAAGCTTGATGATATATTTGGTGATTTTTATTTTAGTGAATGGTTTCTATCATTTAGTTTCTTCTATAAAAGACACAAAGTTTAATGGCAGTTATCTGCAGCCATGAGGTGTACTTTCCAAAAAATACAAGGGTGAGACCCTCACAAATATCAAGTGGACATACTTAAGTGCATTATTTTGACTCAGGTTTAATTAATTTATTTAAATTATAAAAATTTCTTTGGTAATCATATTTTCTCAGGAAGGAAAACGAGCCGTGTGCCACCCCACTATCTTTTACCTTATGCATTGTGGAAAAGCACTGTACAACAATTTGCTCTGGAGAAACTGGAGTCTTCATGTCCTGCCAAAAGTCATTATTATTGGCAACAGTTTTCTTGGCATTCAAGAGAGGTAATATGGTACTATAAAAGACTGTACTAGTGCAGACTAGAGGTTTCAGTCTGTGTTCAATACTTTTGCAGTAAGCTATTGTTTAAATTGTATGATTCTTACATAATCATGCATGCATAATTAAAACTTCTTGATTAAAAAAATTCTCCTGAAACACCTTGACTAGTTGTATGTATGTTTTGTTTTTTTTGGTGTGTGTGTGTTTCCTAGGATGATTCAGAGGGAGCTTGAAAGGGACTACAGCTTTCTATCAGATGTATCCTTCCAATATTGGTTGTGTGTTGCTACTTGCTTGAGACCTCAAACTGAATAACAGCTAATTTTACATTATGGCAACTAATAATCACGTGGAGTCTCACAAAAAACATGACTTAGCATTTAAAAAATATTTTGTAGTATAGCTCTGATTATTAATCCTTTTTTATTCATGATATAGTCAGGTATGTCTCAAACAGAGCCAAAACAGTTGATCTGATTAACACTAAAAAGCAGGCTCATACAGTATGAGCCCATGTTCTTTTAAGTATTTTTATACATTCATTGAACTCGGTGAACTTGGTGTATATTGACCAAGTTGGTATTGTATCATTAAACCAGTATTTTATCATTAAAGCAGTTTATTGAATTTTGATATTACCATCTGTAATTATAGAATACATGTAGGATTAATTTAAAAAATCTAATCTTGTTTGGCATGTTTAGGTTGCAAGCCTTGACAGTCCTGGTTTAAGATCATAAATGTATGTGTGGAGACAAGCCTGCCTTGCTCTCAGCGGTTCTTGGATGTGTTCAATGACACAGCACTCATCCGATTCCCATCAGACAAGCTTCATAAACTCCCAGAATCCATGTGGACTGATCCCATGGAACCTCAGTATCAGCACTGCCAGGGTCTGGAGATCATCCAACGGGAGAGTAGGAGTTAAAAGGAAGTGTAAAGGGCAGGAACTCTGCAAGATGTTTGTGTGGGTGTGTGGGGATAAGAGATAAATATGAATGCAAGGATGTGGTGATTAAAGTAGTGAATGTTTTTGCTGCATAATAGCAAAGCCATCCCCAATGTGCTTACTGCCAAAATGAGTTTACTCAAATGTGTTTTTTTTCTACAGCAAACTCGCAATCCTGGTGTGTCGTCTGGCTTTGTCAGGGGTGCCGTCAAATATATTGTGATGTTGATGGTACATAATCTCTAGACCGCGATAGTTACCAAAATGTATTACAAAAATGCAGCTATATCAGAACAGTGACACAGCCATCAATAAATTTGCAGCTGGGCTTGAATAATTTCAGCTTCTGAGTATTTACTGGCTTAGGTACAAGTAAATATAGTTTAGTTTGTCAACCATGGGGGTGGTTTACTTTCACTTTGCTTATCAGGAGTGATGCACTTTAGATGCCAAAAAACAAAGCTGTGACACAGTCTTTTGTGTCTCACGCTCACTCGCGCTGCTGACTGGATGGGACCAGATGACTTCTGTATGGACCTGTTGGACCTCTGGGAATGTCAGAGTCAGAAACTTCCAAGAATACAGTCAGAATATTTACAAAGAAAAGTCAATCTATTCTGACCTAATCCTAAAGCATCTAAACGTTCTTGATGATGGATTTAGTCCGTATTTTCCATCCAAGTCTTTTGCGTACCATCCGTGGTGCTGGGGATGGATTTACGTATTGAATGGACACACTGTTCTCAGCCAAAAACACATTTTATTCTTAAGCAAATTATTCAATAAAAATCCAGTTATGTTGTTTTCACAATTTTATTTTAAAGAAAGTATGTTTAAAACCTTACAACTGCCAGTGTTTGTGTGTGTTTTGGCTGTCAAATGAATTAAATGTTTTATTTTAATTTTTTAATGAATTTATCTTCAATTTGGGCAACTACACATTTTGTATAGTTTTAAAGCATCCTCAAAAAAAGGTTGAGAAACACTGTTCTACATGTACCAGATTTAGATCATGCACTATGTCAACTGTGCTCAAGAACACCAAGAAAGTTATTTTTTGTAAAATTGCATATAATGTAAACCTAGAAAACACACCCACAGATGAGTGTGCACTATGTAAAGTTCTGTTGGAGCTTTTAGTCCCTTTTCATTTAGGTTTCTATACAGAATCTATGCACCCTGTTTAGTTTGGTTATCATGTGATGCATCCAATTTTCCTTCTCTCCCCATGCAAATTTGGTGGTTGATTGAAAGGGGAATTCTACAATTTTTTAAAAAAAACAAAATTAAAGATGTAAACCAAATCATTGAGGGTGATCTGATATGGAATGCTCCATTCCAAGGTTTCGTTTTTTCCTGGGGTACTGTTCATTAAATGGTAATGAGTACATTAAAACAAGTGTTTTAATGCATATATCACCCAAAGAAGATATTATTTTTCTATATGTACCACTGTTTTACTGTTATCTCCAATATAAAAACTCTGAAAGCATGTGTCGTTTCACTGGTTTTGTCTGACATTAAATTGAACACCCTTGGTTCTTCTGACCACCATAAAAAAAAATCAGTAGTCATTAGGATTCTGTCAGTTAATTTCAGACCACACTGAATGAATTTGTTTACACCTCAGTGGCTGGATTTCCCCTTTAAATGTATCAATCTAGATGTCTCAATTATTTGCTGGAGTCTCTAGTACAGTCAGCTTCTCCATAACATCTTCAGTGACCATGTCCTCTTCTTTAACCAGAGCAGGTTCAGAGTTCTCATTTATTGCCTCGTTGGGCTCTGATTGTTTCTTAGTTGGGATACTGCTGATGATTTTTGATGGATCAGTTGAATGCTCTGCTTCTTCATTTTCACTTGATTTCTCTCCGTTTTGCAAATGAGTCTCAACCTGGCCGTTTATTTTCAAATGACTGATCTTTTCTTCCAGAACGTCGGAATCTTCTTTTTGATGCTTACCATTTGTGTCATCCTCATCTTCAGTCTGCTTCACATTCACTGAGGCTTCCGCATCCATCTCAGCATCGGTTGACAATTCTGCTTTTGCATTCTCAGCCTCTTCAGCAGCTCTTCTTTCTTTTAGCTTCTCCTTGAACTCCATAATCCTCATGCTGAAATAGTGATTAATAATGATTTAAAATCATTCAGTTTTGTGCTATTTAACAGATATCAGCATTATATGCACCTTACCTGTAAGAAGTCTTCAGGATGCCATTTATCAGCGCTAATTGCTCCAGTGTAGTCTCGAGTGTGGGAGTTAAGCTCTGAATTGAGATGAGAAAGATTTCATAATGTCTAACTATAATTTCAATAAGTCTAAAAATCAGTAATGCTAAACATATAAAAAAAAGTGCATTTATGATTTGACTGTCGCTTACCTCAGGCTTGCTTGAGTCTGTGAACTCCGCGCCTCCTTGCCGTATGGACCGTTCCACACGCACTGCTTGCTGGGTGATGACTTTCAGAAATTCAGAACTGCATTTGGTCTGGGGATGATTCTCACCACACTGGAATGGCCAACACAAACACACACCACACTCATAACATATTCAGTCATGTTTTATAATGCCAAATCTCAGATCTTTGCATTTTAGGCTTTCAAACACAAAAATCACACATGTACCTGGCTTTGGAAGATGTTATGTGCCTCTTTCTCTTGTGTCATGCCTCCTCTGTAATCTCCTACTATACACATCCTCTGAGCCAGCAGATGATGGCTGTCAAAAGACACATCTTATTCTCAACCTGACATTTTATAAGTCAGAAAAGTATATTTTTCAGTTTTTTTTTATTTGGATATATTGAACATTTATCACATTTTCAAGTGAAAGTTTCTGTTGTTCCCAAAGTGAGGATAAACATAACAGTAATGTAGCACTTAAATAGCACTTCACATTATTGCTTACTAAAAATTATAAACCATTGTTTTACCATTTTCAACATTACATCATAAAATGGAGATATGTACAGTTCGCTATTTGTAAACAACTGTTTTTAGCTTGTGACAGTGATCTTTTTGTATTGGCAATGGATTCATTTCTAGTAGCATATAAAACAGTACTCTCATGTTGTCACCCCTGGTCAAAATCGTGTTAAAATATGACCGCCCATAACCCGAAATATCACTACATATTTTCAAAACTGAATGACAGTTGAGCAACTACATATTTCAGCCTTACTTCAGGGCAGTCGTCAGGTCCATGGCACCTCTGAAAGAGATGCTGAGTTTCAGTGCATTTTGCAGATACTGCAAGGATTGGTCCCCTTGCAGCATTAAGCCCAGAGAACTCTGGAAGATACAGTATATAAGATATATAAGTTGGTTTCTGATTTCAGTTGAATTCATAATGTGTTGAATGTTTAGGTGGGGTCTGCTCACATCCAGTACTGCAGTGTAGGGGTGATCCTCACCATGTACCAACAGCATGAGTAATTTAGCTCGATACAGACAACGCAATGCCAAAGCAGTCTCTCCTCCAGCAAACATGTACACTGCCAACAGAGCCTAAAGGGTAAAAAAAAAATAAAACACATGGTTTAAGAATATTTACCTTCATTGTTGTCTCAAAAAACCTAATGAAAATTTGGACAAATCTTTAACATACCACCTGTTCTACACATAGTTTACAAATTTCATGGTTATTTCAGACCAAATATTTTGGAAAGAATCTCATTAAATGTTAAATTTCCCTTAAAAGTTGACATATTTTAGATAAAAGTTCTGACAATGAAAGTGTTTTAACATTTTGGATATGGGTGGTTTCATGTTTAATTATGCAACTTACATATTGTTGAATGGTGTTCGGATGGTCAAAGCCTAGCACCCTCTCACTGATGACTACTACCCTCAACTGTACACTGCGAGCCTTGAAGAAGAGGTTAGAAGATTAGACTGTGACAGAATCATCAGAATAATCATTTATTATTAAAACACTATCAAACTCAACACAGAGCACAAGACCCACCTCAGCAGGGTGGCTCTGTAGATAGGCCACTCTAGCCAGCATACTGAGACACTGACAAGCCTCAGGATGAAGATCATCACATATACGGCCAAACAGATAGGATGCCTCTTTCAGCTGTTCATATGCTTTCTCCAGCAACCCTGCAGTTAGAGTGGGCTGTCAGTGGAATGTGTTCGAATTTCAGGGAATATAATAGTGCTCTGAATAGAAAATAAAACCTTTCTGAAGGCTGTTCTGGGCAGCCTGGAATAGCCGTGAAGCATCTGTTGTTGCCATGGAAACATGCTTGACCACAGGCAGGAGATTAAGCACATCATCCGGCGTGATTGGGGCTTTGTTACGGTTGTCGAGGACATAGTCCCTTAGCCGGAGCTGTGACAGATTTCCAAAGCACTTCCATTAAAAATAATAATTAAAATCATATCATAGAGGTTGACCAAAGTATTCTAAATCCACTTACACTATTTAAAATTAGTGCTAGCAGACAATTTATGCCGTGTATATCCTGGAGTTATAATGTAGGCTTGTAGTACCTGTATACCAGTTTTCAGGCAAATCTCTCGTAACAAAGATATTTTCTGAAGCCCATACTGCTCGACAAGTTGGTCAGCACTGGAACTGCAACAAATATGTAGAACTATTCATTCCCTGCTGGTCAGAAATATACCAAAAGAGATATTTAAAACCATTCTCTCTCTTTTACCCCAATCCTTGTTTAAGACCATAGGTCTCTAGCGCATCCTGGCAAATGAGACTCCACAGCTCATTCCCACTGAGATTGCCCCATGCAATACTGTCGGCAGTTCCAGCGCTTTTATGGCCCCGCCTCCTGGAGCGCTTCTTAGATTCCTCCCCATTGGAGGCAGGGGTAAAGTGTGGTACCAATAAACAGCACAGAAAGTGACTTGCAGCTGCTGAAAGGCTCGCCAACTCCACTCCCTTGAAAAACAAAATGTATGATGATTTTATTTAATGCAAATGCCATTTTGGAATGTCACTTTGTAAATGTCCAGTTCTAATTAATAAATAAATGAAAGAATGAAGTACCTGTATGTAGCCATTAAAAATCCTTTGAGCACAGCGCACAACAATCTCTCCATAGGCCAATCTCTAGTAAAACAATAAGAAGAAGCCATAATGAGGACACCTCAGGGAGGGAAGATTATGTTAGAAAATGTTTGTCCCAGCCTGTGGATTTTTAACCCACTAAAAGAATACTGAGCATACTGCAAGATTTTTACCGTAATATGCCTCAGTCGGCCCTTGTGCTCTGATTGACTGATGAAGGATATCAGGTGACCCAAATAACGGAGGTTTATGCCTTTCTGATGCAGAGCATTCCGTAGCGTAGCTCCATCTATAGGAAATTCTGAGCCTTGCGAAGCATCATTAACCTATCGGTTAACCCACAAAGTGATGTTAATATTCAACAATACATGGGTTATATTCAAAAGAAATTCATGTCACAAGAATAGGGCATCATCTATCTGTAGTAATTTTCAGGCACTTCATCTCAAATTAATTCACGATATTTCCAACACTATAAAGTGATTAGTTCTGAATGCAACCATACAAGCTACAGAAGGTCAAAAATCAAACCACCCAAAGCAGAAAAGGTCAGGGCTGTACAGTAATGACACTCACAAATCCTGGTATCTGGTCATTGATGATGAATGCTGCAGCTTCTTTCAGTAATCTCTCCTGTAAAGACACAGCAGCACTATCTGAACTAGGGAACTCCACACCTACAGAGAGAGAAAGAGACAGATGTTATTCTTTAGAAAAAAAACGCACAATTTTTATATTAGTGATTGTGACATTTATCGTTATTAGTGTTGTTTTAATGTATTCTGCTATGTTTTTTTTTTTTGCTATATAGTTGGTGGTTAGCAGGTGTAATAGCAGTATGGGATGTGCTTGCCTGGAGAGAAGATGTTCGGGTTGAAGCGCATCTCAAAGATAATATCACTGACAGAGCCAATATCTTTACAAGCCCCTCTCACTGCTTCTGTGCCTCGAGAATCACCTGTTATTAAAATATCACACACGCTTGTTAAGAAAGTACATTGCTTGTCCACCACCAAACTGCAACAACTAAGCCACGGTTTATAATGAATGTGCTGAACTTCTTATAATAAAATGTCAGAATCATATCTCACATAAGAACATAAACACTAATGAGAAAACCCTGCCAGCACCATGAACATCATAAACACTGAATATTTACTCTGTGGTGGTTATAAACCTCAGTATTCTAGGTGCCAAATAGAGCAGAATTTCAGCAGGCAAGATGGAACCCAGGGAGTGTATGAATGACCAGCTAACTCGCCAGAACCCAGTTCAAATTCTCAGTTTGACACATGAAATGCATGAAAATAAAATCTGAAATGAAATGATAAAAAATTATAACATTATTTATTATATATTAAGTTTGTGTCCTGCTTACTGGACTTTACGCACTCCTCCACACCTCCATTCTCCTCCATCCGTGCTCTTACGCGCTGTGTGAACTGAGAATGCCTGAAACAAAGTGGCTCAAAGTAAGAACATACTGACTCAAATGAGTGCTGAAATAGCAAACTCAAACACACACACAATCACAGAAAAATACTCACTTGTGCTGGATGAAAGCCTTGACTAGCTCAGGCCGTAGGCGACACAGGTTATGGGGGAATCGTCTAGGCACGCCACCCTCTTTACTCTCTTCCCCTTCTACTACATGGAAATTGGCATCAGCCGGCATGGTACGGAAAACATCCAGTACGTAATAGCGACCATCTGCACCCAGCAGACCCTGGGCATCTGTGGAAGTGAAGAGGGGCAACTGGTAGCCACTGGGCCCCATTACAGAGTGCCTCTGAAGAGCAAGGGCCTTTGCTGACTGGGCCAGAAGCTCCAGAAGTTTTCTTCGAGCTGGGTTCTCCAGTGGGCCAGCGCTGAAGCCATACAGGAGACCCCTGGAGACTCCAGGCTGGTCTGGACCTTGCAGGCCAGGGGCCAGGCCCTGGGCAGACAGACGGATACCTCTGTAGTCTGCCAAAGCAGTTGGGAGAGTATGGAGGGCCTGTAAGTCACCTTCTAGATCACTGTAAGCTTGGATGGCTTGCAGTTCAAGTCTCTGTGCTGCTCTGCGACCTCGCTCACCGCCAAGCCACTCTTGCCCAGGGCCACTCATACTCAAATATAAGCTGCCCCACAGAAATGCTGGGTCGTCGCTGCAGTTGTTGATTGGGTCAACAAAACCATCAATCACTTTTTCAGCAGCCTGGGATACAGCCCATACAAAGGCACTATTTACCTGTTGGATAAGGCAAACCAGAGCTTTGAGTGTGGTTGCACAATATAGACAAAGACGGTATTGCAGTTATATACAACAATCAACCATAATATTATGACCACTTCCTTGTTTCTACACTCACTGTACATTCTCTCAGCTCCACTGACCGTATAGGAGCTGTTTGTAGTTCTATAAACTATAGACTATATGACTACACAGTCAGTTAGTTTCTATGCATACTTTGTTCGCCTTCTTTTCCCCCTATTGGTTAATGGTCAGGAACACCAGACGACTGGAGCAGGTGTGATAAATAGAACATTCTCAGTGCTGCAGGGATGTGGCGGTGATGCCTTAGTGTGTGTTTTGCAGGCAAGAGTGGATCAGACCCAGCCATCCTTATAGAATTCTGAATCACCAGAATGTCACTGCAGGTCTGAGAATACTCCACCAATTGAAATATCCAGTCAACAGTGTCCCATTTGCAACATCCAGTGACCAATGATGAAGGACTAGATGATGACCAACACAAACTGTGCAGTTACAAAGCTACCATCTCTGATTTTACATGTTAAGCATGTCTAATGGTTGTCTTCAAAAACTCCAGCAGCACCACTATCAGCACCACTAAGTCAACTTCACTGCAGCACTGAGAATTATATCCCAGTCAAATCTCACCTGCTCTTTTGTCCTGTGGGAATCCTGAACCACATGGTGAAAGTGGGCAAACAAGTACGCAGAGCAACTACAGTCTGTAATTATAAAACTACTAAGGGCTCCTGTATGTATACAGGAGGTGGAAGAATGAACAGTTAGTGTTGAAAAAAGTGGGTGATTATAATGTTATGGTTGATCAGTTTAAAAACCTATATACCTTTTATGTGCTTAAATTCCAAGCATATTACTTATTATTCCTATCGTATTAATAGATGAATTCACTGCCTTGATTGTAACATCTAAGTTATCAAAATACTAATAGTGCAATAAAAATATTATTTGTTTGGAAACCTATTTGCATACTGAAGCTTTTGCTATCTGATTGTGCATCATTATTGGAAAAGCAAGATAATGAATGTAAAACTATGAAGGCACCTAGAGTGGATGTCTGTTGTGTGTTGGCATTCAAAGGATGGATACCTGGAGTAAAGCTTTGTCTCTTTGAAGTCTTTCTTCCAAGGTAGTTTGTGGTAGATCTCTGGCTGCCTGCATTTCTTCATTCCAATCTGGAGCCTTAAGGCATACAACAATCTCAACAATGCACATACATAATACCACACTCAGTCTGAACAATATTTGCACCTAGTCTACACGTATATGTAATTACATGAATGGAACACAGTTTGACATGGAGCAGGATAGTAGAATGAAAAAAAAAAAAAAAAAACCCAACGAGTACCTGTGTGTTAAGACCATGCTCCAGGCCCAGTCTGCAGCTGTAATTGCTTTTGTGGGAGTGGAGAGCTTGGCCTCCCAGCCAGCTCAGAGTACGGTATGGAGTGGACATGGACTCTTCAGCAGGAAGATTAGGTCTGTGGTTAAAAAAAAGGTTTGACTTTTTAGACACATGCATATTAGTCTAATTTATTGATAGTAGGTAGGTCATTCACATCTTGAGCCATAGAACATGCCATAGTTATGTTAACTTTATTCTCACACATATTAAATAAATAAGAGTATTATTTTCTATTCTGCAGATTATAAACTTTTAAATGGCTAAAATGATTTTGTTCATAGTTGCAAACAATGCTGATTTACAGCATGAATTTAATGGATATTTTTTCTCGTAGAAATTTGTTACATCATTTTTGTCATTTATTTTACTTCAAAACAAGTGGGGAAAAAACACACAGTCAAACCTGTTTATACAGAATGTAATACACAAAGAACTAAACAGTAAAATGTAATTATATGTAATTAAAGTAATACAAATAATAGTCAGTTATTACTACTAAGTATTCAGTACCAACAGTGAAATTCATTACTAAATAATGAATTAGCTAATAATTAAATTATTAATTTTAGAGAAGCAAATTTCCATATGGTCTCATATTAATCCCCTATTAGATATGCACGGTAACCCAGAAATTTTCCTGACTTTACGTAAATGTCCTTAACACATTACCCAGGACATTACCCAGACTTTTTTTTCTGTGTGAATGTGTGCATGTGTGAATAGAGCCAGGAATGTTACAGAGTATCATGCTGTATGTCCTGCACAAACTGCACAGGCACCCCCACCAAGCCTAAAGCACGTTTTCAACATTTCCAGCTTTGAGAATGCATCTGCTACTGTGCACCACATGTATGAAAGGACAACTCCAGTATATCTCTCAACCTGATTCTCTGGAGTTATTCCGTAGTGCATATGTGAAAAATGTATATTTTCCCCCTCCTAATGCCTAAAATGTCCTATTGGAGACAGATTAAGTGACTAGTATTTTCTTCTTTTTTGTATTTTGACACTTTGTTAGGTCATGTTGCTCACATTAAAGTATTAAGGGTCAAATGCGTAACCTTTGTTTGGGTTACCTGTGTCGAAGTGCGCTAAAATTGTGCTTAAACTGTGGACTGATCTGAGACAGTAGATCCGTCAGGCAGTGACAAACCGGAGTAGACGAGGCAGGACGAGGGTCGAACACATCAGTGGTGGACCTGAAAGGAGTGAATGACTGAATGAATGAATAACCAGTAAGAAAGGCCACAGCTGGTTACACCCCGCATCGTATTTTACGTAATATACCATAGCCCCCAAGTGTCTTTGACACACAGAAAACATTCTTACCTGTTCAGGTAAAATCCCCGTGGGGAGGAGGTGATATCACAGTGCTTTCCCTCCAGAGTCTGGACACTAATGTAGAGTAAGTCACCCTGCAATTTTCTCGAGCCAGGGGGAGGGTTCCAACAGCTTAGTGACATGTCTAACAGGCAGCTGGGAGCCTGAAAAGAAGACTGGTCATTTCATATACTAATAATCATAATAACAAGGAGAAGTGTCCTTATTTTTTTACCTCAAACTTCAGGTTAACAAAGACTCTACCTTTCAGTATTACTACAATCTTTGCACTCCTATTTAGGTGTGTGATAAACACAACTCTAACTGTACTGTCACTGTTATTTTGCACGAAAATGTAGAACTTGTATAACCCTGACCGCTACGTCATGCTTTTTAAGTCTGTATGGTTTCTGTAAGTGCTGATTTGCATTCAGGTTCAAACTGCAAATCAAGTGCCATATATTACTATATTTCCTCTATGTTTTGGTCTTGCACATTAATATATTACTGAAAATGTATACCTCGTTTTTAGTCAGATTGTATATATGTTGTAATGTCCATGGTTTTTGTGTGTTCCTAATGCTGTAACCATGCAATTTCCTTCATGATCAATTCAATTATACCTCATTATATGTGCTGGAGGGTAGCACAGTGGCCAGAGGCGGATGTTCAGTGGCCCCAGGCAAAATGTAGTCAGGAGGTGGAGGAGCTTCAGTTGGTTGTTCAGTCTTATTGTTGTTACCTCTTTTACCTTTTGCAGAGTGCCCAGCATGAGGGATTTCTGAAACATATGTAAATCTTAGTGATCCAAAATACAATCTAAATTAACCTAAATACATAAAAGCATTGGCTTCTAAACATAGTCAAGGAGTAGCCCTTGGCCGCAATTTTAGTTTGCTTTAACACATCTAATTCAACTCTGAAAGAGCTTTTAACTTAGCTGGTGTGAGGCAATTCTAGTGTAAGGAAAATATGAAAAATGCATCAACTTTTACCAGGTGTGTGTGTGAGTGTGCTGAGGATACTGGGTGATCTGCCTTCTTTCAGATCATCCTGGGGTCCAGCAGCTCTCAGAAGCTCTAGGACACGGGCCAAATGAGCTCGAGCTGATCGTGGAGAGTATGGCTCTGCAGGAATTGTCAGATGTCAAATATCAAATCACAGTTTTAAGGCATCAGAAAGGTGCCAAGTGTATTTGTTTTTTATTCAAATTATTCATTTAGTTTTTTTACAGTCAAATAAGAACAGTTTTTCTGCATTTTTTAAATTACCCATAGCTTTTTTGAAGCATTTTCTTTTCATTGTCATTTCCATTTGCAAGCTAGTCCTTTCCAGTCATAAACACTATTCCACTGATCGCAGCAGGATGTTGGTTAAGATGTGTTTCTTCTGAGAACTACCCCTTCTTTATGAACTGCCAGTAATGCAACACTACAGCTCAATTTAACTTGCTAAAAGGACAGGGCCAATTTCCCAGATCTTTCACATCAGCTGACAGATACCTGTGCCACCTAGCACTGCAAGCAGTGATTAAGGGAAAAACAGGGGCCATCCTACACACAGAGAGAGTGGGGGCAATTGTACTCTAGGACATCCAGCCTCAAATGACTGGCTCATAAATACACTGCCAGAAGAACTGTCACTGTGGTGGTACGTTCTCAAGGGTACCTATGCTGTACCTTTGGTTAGGGAATATAATTGTACCTTAACCAGTTGTAATTGGTATTGGTAAATTTTTAAATTATGTAGATTTCATATGCCCCATTTCATCTCCATCTTTTATTGTGTGGTTTTTTTTTTGTTTTGTTTTTTTTTTTTTTTACATAGTTCTTTAATGAAGGATTACAAATATTCATCTCTCCATCTGGAGAAGAATATCTAATGTAACTTCAAGCAAGACAAATGGACATTAAAATGGCTGCTGTATCTTTGAAAGTAAATTTACACTGTTTGTGCATTTAATGACAATATACCTCTACATTAACTTCTTCTGATAGTGTAGGGTTCAAAACAGCAATCTCCCAATGATGGGGCCAATACATTAACAAACATGCTTATGGTTTTTCAAAAAAACTGCTCTAAACCCATGTCTCACAAATCTCACAAATCAGTACTCACACCAAACCTCCTTTACTTTTAGTATGATCTGGTCTGTAAGTTAAGATAAAGCAATCAATAAGCTGTACAAATATACATCATTTAATAAAAAAGGCTTAAACAAATTATGTAAAGTTAGAAGATGTCAGAGAGTTTTCTCTTATGAACAGCAAGCAAAATTTCTAACAAGATGATTGAGTAATCTCAGATTTGTGTGTCTGTGTAAATATTTTTTAGTATCAAGAGCCTCCCATTCACCGGGTGAGTAAACCTTTCCCTCCTAGTGCTTTTAGATTCCCACACTAATAAAGAAGAGTGAATATGTGTGAATTATGGCAAGTTTAGACCTGTTTGATTACTGCCAAGTAAGTAATCATTTATGCCAGAGTAAAGAGGGAAAACCTGTACAGCGATACCTACCACACACTTAACCTGGCAGTTATATTGGACACCTTAGTGACATGATTTTTTCTGTCACTCTAATGGCATTAGAATACGACTAAAGTTGTTTCTTTGTAATGTTGAGTACTAAACATGGATCTATGAAGCCTGCCACAGCTCTGCCAAGAAGATGATAACAAGATCATCACAGAACATTGGCAGATGTTGTGATGAGTCAGTCAAAATAGACTACACCACCATTCAAACAGAATGATTAAGCTAGTTGTATGCTTCATGATTCATGACCTAACATCACCTTAGGAACTGCAATGTTCTACTTACCTTCTACTAGTCTTAGAGTTACACCTGCTTTAAAGCCCTTGATGTTCTGGAGCTCAGTGAAGGGGTCAAGGGTTACACCAGAAAGGGCCAGAGCAAGAGAAGTCCGGGGGGCTACCTCTTCTCTACCAAGAATGGTCAATATTGCATCCTGGACCAGCCAAAAGCCATTAACCTGTGCAACAAATACAAATCCCATATCCCATAAAGGCTGTAGTTCAGCACTGTTTTTCTTAATCTGACATACTTAACTCAACTCATCTCTTTTCTGTTAGGTTAAGAAGAATTTGAATTCCCCCAAACAGTTCTGGATACCAAACCTCCAGGGCCAGATTCAATAACCCTCTTCTCTCTAGGTGGAAGATTCAGGTACAGAAAGTAGAATTTCTGCCCAGGATTTTATTTAAATGTAAAGCAAATATTTTCCACCTTTGTTTCAACAGCATTGATAAGATCAGCAGATTAGACTGCGCAAAATTGGATGCAGGGTCTATTCTTGGCTAAGCTCAAATAACAAGTCTGAATGCTGGGTCAACTAGACTCTTGTTCTGATATTTGTAATAGTATGAAATTAAATTATCCTTCTTCAGATATATTACCTGTAACTCAAATGCATCAACACCTGCTCCTTGGACCTTCACAGAAATCATTCCACCATCTTCCTTTATAAGTCCTTCTGGCTTTTTGTCATTGATTAGCTGAGAGGAATCTGTAGAATGAAATGATACTGTAAGAAAATGAAGAAAAGGAATGTGCCTACAGCTATCACGTATATGCTGCAAAAATAACAGGCTTTAAGAAATCAAGGAAGATAAAGCAGAGACAAAGTCTTTTAGCGGAAAACTACAATAGCTCTAGATGGCAGAAGACAAAAGTGTAGCACTCGCTATCCTTCACATCAGGCAGCAATAAAAAAAATATATAAATCCATAGGAGTGAACAATTTGACTTAAACATTCTTTTTCAACCAGTATTAAGCAAGACCTAGCTGGCCCCTCTCTAAACTTGTCTAGGCAAAATTTTGCCTATAAGAAAGATGAAAATGTCAAAAACTAACAGGTTGGATAGAAGCCCTGGGGCATTAGGAAAGGGAAAAAAATGCTGTTCTTATCCTGTTCCAGTGGGCACAGCTGGGGTTTGCCAAAGGGAAAGCAGTCCAAGACTGAACTACACACAGTGACAATGTGCTACACAGAGGCAAAACAGTTCAAGCACACAGGACCTTGCCAGCAAAGCTTTAAAGATCTGTTGGTACACCTCAGGAGAAGGTCTCTCAAATCCTTTGCAAGGAATTTTCCATGCAAAGGAAGAGGCTATCCTTTGAACAAAGCTTTGAATTCATAAAGTAAAAGAACCAACAGTAAAAAACGTCTAAAATCCCACACTATCCTTCTAAAGAAGACCCAAGAAGGACTGACACTAAACATAGGCAAACTTTAAAGATGCTTAGTTATTTAGCTCTCATAATATAACTTTAATATAGTATACAACTCTTAAGAAATTTTTTCTTCGCATAACCCACTAATGTTCCTGTAAAGCGCAGATGTAAAAAATATCAAAAATAGGGGACTGTTTCCTACAGCAGTTTCTGAAAGCTTGAGTTAATTGGTGGGATCGTGAACTGGATGTAAGAAATCTACAAATTACTCAAACAACAGATATGTTGTTCAAACATTTTGCACCAAGTCAACACAGCAGCTGCCTATAAAATGATTTTTCTGTTTAAAATAAATGTCACTTGACAATTAGTTTCTTAATCCAATGAACCACTTAAAGGCATATTTAAGTGTCACAAATGTTACAATACTATAAGGCCACTGTATATCTGCACACACACTGTAATTCTGAATATTTAATGTCCTTACTGCTGACAAGTGCAATGCATGTGTACGTAATATATCCACGGTTCACATTTTCCAACATAAATTATATACTGAGAACTGTTTATTTCTAGTAACTAGAGTCACATATAGGTTTCTGCAGGTTTAATTGCTATTTACTTTAATCGATTTCTGAGTTTGGAATATATTTATTTTATTATTTCCAATATCCAACACCAGCAATGAGCAAAAATGGGTTCTATGTAGAGGGTGTGTACTTACACATAGAAAATTAACAAGACACAATCTGTCCAGGGTCACCCAAACATTTTTATTAAAACTATTTTTATTAAATAAAAATTATTATCAAGTAATCAAGTCTTTTGTTATATTTACGTCATAAAAATGTGTGCAGACACCTGTAATAAGTGTTTACATCTTGTCCTCAACCCCTTTTTTCATTTCACTGGGTGCTTTATAGTAAGCCTGGTAGTAAAAATACAGTGTGAAAGGAGTGTAGGTGTGAAGTGTACACTAGATAAGAGAGAGAGAGACAGAGTTGCCTAAAGAGTAACGCGTCCTTTAGATGCAGGAATGCCCTGCAGCGAATTATGTTGGCTTTCTGCCATTACAGAACTAGTTTCCCAGCCAGCACACCTTAGTGGGGCCCACACAGGTTAACCATGAATAGCTGGCTTCAGGATGGGCATTGGTTCTGGGTGGGTGGTTTATTTAGTACATGATTCATTAGTGGGACATCAGTAGTCTGTCTATTTCAGATAAATGTGGACAGCCCAGTAACCCTCTTGATATGGCACCTACATGACACGACATCTCATAATTACTACTCAAATCAATTCTGCTACTTTATAGTACATACAGCTCTCACACAGGCATTCAACTGTGCACACTGGAGCAACTGCACCTGAGCCTAATGATACCATACTCACTGCAATATAGAGTTTCTTATCTGTGTGTATGGCTGTATGTCATTAAGTCTTCACAGCAACGTTACAACGTCAGAGAAAAGGTGGTTATTGCAGCCAAAAGCAGAAAACACTTCATTTAATAGAGGTCTACAGTCTTTTGACCATAAAATCCGGTGTTAGACCTGTGAAAGGGAGGTCCCATTGTACGAGTGTGAAGACTGTGCGTGTGATGTTTAGAGAGGGAGGAGCGTTGGGATCCAATCAGTAGAGCAGCAGAGTGAAAGTAATTCCACAATGTGAATAATACTGCATTTAAACACAGCATTTCTATTAAACCCCAAATGTAAAGACAGATTTATTAACACTCAGAGCATACACGCTGTGTGTTCTCAGCTCATCCCCTCCCTGACAAAAAAATGTAAAATTTATGATCATATTTTTTCCGCACTTATGTTCCGTCACCTTTCACACACGAGTGAGAGAGAATGACCACAGGGAACGAGGCAAGACCTCGTGCAGAAAAGTAGGAAAATGGATGACAGAAGTTGTGGAGCAGAAGAAAAGAAAGTAAGTTTGCTCGTTAGTTCTCACCCGTTTGTTTCTGCTCTCCACTTCTTCTTTTCGCTGAGTCCCTCATGTCTTCTCCTCGTTTTTGGTCAGCTAGCTAGTGTCTTCTCGTTTTTGTTTGGTCTTTTCTCCTCAGGAGTGGGGACTCTCCGTCGCCTTCTCGAAGCGCTGGAGCTGTCAGGTGTGAGGTAAAACTTCTTACTCGCCTTTCTTTTCCACCAACAGGCACTCCCTCTTTTTACTCGGTAGCCTCTGGCCAATATCCCACCCTCCCACACAGCCTCTCTCTCTCTCCTCCCTCCCTCTACGTGCCTGAGTGAGGCATGTTTGACTGGGTGTGTCCCTTCATTCTTCCACACATCTGCTTCAGAGAGCGAGAGAGAGTGTAGTCCCCTCCCCCACTCTTTTTCTCTCTTCCCCTCAGGCCAAGGTGGGGTCCTGAACACTAACGAACACACGACTCTCTCTAACCTTCAACACCGTGTTAAATAAGTTTTAAGCTAATTCCTCTCAACCTATTTACATGGCTCAAACAAAGACATAAACAAAGTCAGACAATGTTTTCAGGTGAAGTGGTGAACCCTGTAGCCAAATGCCAGAAGCAGAAAATTTGTGACCTCTGACTATTTTAATTTAATATTAACATAAATGTATTTAAAGAATATACAGACTCTGCCCCAAAAAAACCGTCCATTTTTGTTATTTTTACTTTTTGCATTGTATTAAAACACTAATTTTCACTGTTATAATTTTGAATGAATAGACACTGGTCTAAATCGTTGTCCATATTTATTTGGAAATAACCTCCAATGTGAGGGAGATAGAATTGGCATCATAACCCAAGAAATATTTTTGGTCAGAATTTGTTTTTAATTCAGTTTAAGCGTGTGAAACTTTTTCCCCACTGTGGGCCAAATAATTATTTATTTTCATCAACTCTGCATTGGTTTATTTAAATGTAATATTGCTTTCCTTCAGAATTTCAGTGGCAACCTTGTGCAAGCAGAAGTCTACAGTCTTTTGGCCTTGCAGCCTGGCATGCTGGACCTGTTAAGGGTAGTTTCCATTGTGCAAGTGTGAAGTGTGCATTTGTGTGATGGTCAGAGGAGGAGCATTGGTATCCAATCAGTAGAGCAGCAGTGTGAAAGTGTTTCCACAGTGTGAATAATACTGCTTTTAACACAGCATTTCTATTAAACTCCACATGTAAAGACAACATTATTGAAAGAGATTCAAAGATTGAAAAATACAAATCAATAACATTAATTTGCATTGATTTGTTTGATTGTTATATGGCACTTCTTGAAGATTGTGAGGCTTCCTCTACAATCAAATGTACTGGCTTTTCTTTTATTGTAATGGAAATTAAATACATATCCCGTTTTTGAAAGACATGACAATCCACATGAACTCTTTCTTTGCCATTTTCAAAGAACAGGCATCACTGATGCCAGAGAGACAGTTTTAGATGAAGCTAAACTCCTGGTCCTCACAGCTGATTGGCAAATTATAGCTCCAAGCATCAATTATATTTGCAGCATGGTATTAATGACAGGGACCCTGACCCTCCAAATGAAGCCCTGGATTCCCAAAAATGAGGTAAAAACATTATCATACCCTCATCCAAAAGTTACATAATTTCGTTTCTGCAGTGCTAAACCCAGAGTAGCAAAGACTGAGGCTCAGTTCTCCCTATTACAGTTCAGTGGAGCATCGTGATTTTGAAACTGTACGTTTTACATAAAAATATTATATAGTGTTACTTTACAGGGCGTATGAGAAAGTGTCAGTGTGTGTATTTGGAACTACGCTGAACCAGTCCTGAATCTACTCTACTTGGAGTTGGCAATTGCTTCTTTTGTATTCAGGCTCTAATTTAAAATATTTGTAATCAGGTTTAAAAGAAAATTATAAAAAAAAAATCAAAATATCACGATGGCCCTAATAAAAACTTAAGGTGATCAGTAAGAAGCAGGTCTTATATCATGCATTTCACTCTGTAGAGTGGCCTGCAACAGCTCAAAACCCTGAAGCTTTCATTTGTACCAGTTATGTAACAGCTTTCAAAAAAAAAATTGTCTGTATTTCAACATCAGTACTCATATGAAAAAAAAAATAAATAAATAAATGAATAAAAGCTTACTTTTGGGAGATGCCATGGAAAAACCATGAATGTCCATACACCTACAGCAACACTGACATTTTCAGTGCCTTTCCAAAGTGGCCTCAGGAGGGACTGATGCGAAAACTCACAGGACAAGTTTGGAAATATTCCAAATCTGATCTGTCTTTCACAGGAATCCCCACTAATTCCCTTATCACTCATTGTGTGCTCAGTGATGAATGGTGACATTTAAAATGAAAGATTTTTGTCTCACTTTCCCTCCCAACACACACACACACCTACCTTTTGGGTTTTGAATGGCAGCCCACTTCCAAGAAAACTGAAATTGCTGGCTCTTGCAAAGAAAATTCCAAAAACTGCACATTAGACATGAAATGGTATGAAAATGTAACATCACAATTATAGTTGCCCATATTATTATTAAAAAAATTACAAAATGAAATATTTCCACAGATTTTATAATAATAACTCAAATTGGTAACAACAATGAACAAACTGTAGTCTTTTTTTGTTTGCCTTATGTAAAAATAGTATAATCATCTTGTGAGTTTAAGATAGTCATAGTATTAAGTTTTAACGGGTAATTAGCAATCAATTTTACAAACCTTTTATAAATTTTGTTGGGAATACATTTGATACATATTAAATAAAAGGTCCCCTTTTAAGAAGCAAATTTATTTTAAATAGCTCCTTGAGCACAACGAAAATACATTTGATTGTACAACACTTTAGAAGCAGAATGTTACACAGCACCAATTTATGTGGAAAGGCGCAGAACAATTTAACATGGGTGAAAAAAAGCACTCAGATATACTGGCAGTACCATTTAACAGAACGGAACAGCAAGTTTGTAATTCTGGATACAAAACCTTTTTGTTTATTGCTACAAATGTCACAAGATGAATAAACCAGCACATCTGTTCAGCCACACTAAATGAGTGTTTAGTGTGTTTACAAGAGCATTAGCATCAGCTAGCCCAATTAGCTTACTCTCAGAGTCTCCCTCACTGTGCCATGATTCCTGACACAAAAACACAGATTGGTGCAAATGCATCTGGGAGATTGGTGCTAACTTTCGTTGATGCTTTATGTGAGTTTTTCCCCACCACAATGACCAGTTTTAATGGTTATTACATTTGAAAAGTAGATTACTGTAAAACTGGTAACCATTTCATGTCTAGTGCATATTCATGCCAATTCAGCCCTTAAGGCACAACAGTATTGAACTTATTTTTTAACAATTTAAATTAGCTAAAATAAACCCTCCTGATAGTATCCCCTGATTAAATATTATTTGCTCAGAAGAAAAACACAGCTTTTTAGAAAGGTTTGTTTTGTTTTTTTATTTAAAAAATATTTGCTCTAGTTTCACAAGCCATGAAGTTGTAGAGCTGATAAGGTTCCAGGGTAGATACTGAAAGTCACACACTTTTGCAGTTGCTCTTAAACAACCTCAGATTAAGGACAGTCTGACAACAGCCACTTACAGGGGATTCTTTTCACAGCTGGGTTAAATCCCAACTTAATTAAAATTGACATCAGTGTTATTGTATATTTTATTCATGTACATATCTGAAACAAGTAAATAAAATCTGGTGGTTGAATTGCCATAGGGTGCAATTGTCTGTTACTGCTGGTGAGTCCACAAATAAATAAGTTTTATAAAGCTGGTAAATGAGGAAAATGTCCTGGGTCCATCCCTCTTGAGACAGAGAACAATCTGTATTTATGGTCCTTGTCAATGCAAAGTCATACATCCTCTGAGACCAGCTCTGTTTACAGTTCAAAGGGTCTGTGTGTGTTTTAAGGCAAGACATGTGGTTAGGTAGGGTGTGTGTGTGTGTGTGTGTATGTATGTGTGTTAGATAGGGGGCCAACTCTTTGTGACTTCATGGTGAAGTGACTCTGGAATCCACTGACAGTATGCTGACAAAAGAACTGTCAAGAGAGATAAACATGAAGATTTTTCCATTACATATTTCATGACAAATGCACATTCTTCATTCAAAAGATAAAAAGTGAACATTTCTGCATAATTAATCAGTTATTCGGTTACATAATTTCATACAACCAGTGTTATGAACCAGGCTTCTTAGGTTTTACTGCTCCTAATAATTTACTTGACAGGAATGAAGAAATTAAGTCATTACATGTTGCCTGTTGTACAAGACACTGGATTTTTTGTTTTAATTAAACAACACTAGTCAAAGTAACACAATCCTATCCATTTATGTTAGGAAAGTTAATTTTAAGACAAACTGGAGGAATTATATTAAAGTAACACATGGAATATTACTTATTTATCCCAGAAAGATCAGTTAATAATTAAAATCATACACAGGATAAGATGTAAAATATCTACCTGCAACCACAAAATTTCTGTTGTTGAATCCTACCCCTCAACACTAAGGTTGCTGTGGCCATTTATGATCCGATCAGCAACCAGCAATCCTTAACCACTACGGTTACTCATTGAGCCCAGCCCAAACCAGCCACTGTATCACTAGCCCTTCACAGGGCTCATCATTTAGGCACCTCCTTTCATCAATGTTTCGCTGAATTAAGCCCACGACACCTCCAGAAAGCTCAACAGTGAAGTCTGGTGTCCCAGACCCACCCCCCTCCAAACCAGCTTTACAGTCCTAGCTTACACTTTACATCGATATGAATGTAGTTTGTACATAGATAAAATTAAATATGTAACTAACAGAAATTTTGTAATGAATTTTAAATATATAAGTTCATTTATCGTCTATAAACTCCTAAAGATACAGTCTCTAATTATTTTCATTTGGGCTGTGTTAGTTTTATAGTCAATTACATTTTTGTAATTCCTATTATAGTGCTGTTTTGTATTAATTTCCAACACTCCTTCTGTCCTCATGTTGAACAGTCCATCATTTTGCTTATATAATCATACTTAAATATACTTTCTTCATCTTTCCATAATTTAAATTTACAGTTCACCACTTCATTCAAACTATACATTAAAATGTAAATAAATACTTACATTTGTCATTTTCCTTCCAGGAATCTTGTAAGGCATGTCTGTTATCCACTTTCTGAGATACTAGTGCTCCTAACAGAGCTTCAGTCCGAGGTTGCAGACTAAATTACAAATATAAAAAGGTAAGACAAAACATGCCTATTGACACATTTAACATTTATTTCTTTAATATATGCTCCTACTTGGCCCAAGTCTTTAGCATGGTTGATGGACTGGAGAGTAAACATGTACTGTACTGCTGCATCTTGGGACAAATCTGAAACATTCACCCACAACAAAAGGTCTATGTCAGCAAATCTCTCCTTTGTACTTCCAACTACATTGTAAATTCCTTTGTCCTTTTTGAAAGGAAACAGCGAATATACTGACAGAAACATACCTTTCCTTCCAACAGAAACTTGGCAAAAAGTTTGTAGCGTTCAAGACCTTCTGGATAATCCATTTCAATGGCAGGAAGCTTCCAACCAACTCTGACTGTGAACCCAAATACACAGAGTATCAGCTTGTATTAAGGCGGTACAATTTATATTTCCTTCATTTTTATTGCAACATTGTAACACAGGACTTTACAATACTGATTGTACAAGGGGCATTCAATAAGATCTCAGAATAGGTATGTAGTAAAATATTATTTAAATATATTAGATTTTAATTATTTTATGTTGTCACCCATAAATTCTTTATGATTTTTAGATCTAACTTTTCATTAAATTTTTCTTTACTCAAAAAATTACCTTTTTTTTTTTTGCTATCATCAGAAATAACTTTCCACAAAGAACATTTTCAAATTCTGGAACAAGTAAAAATCACTCTAGACTGGACAAACACAGCTAGATGCTAGTTTTGTCAAAATATTGTGTTACTCTACTTTTATTTGTAACAATAGCAATTATCATAATAAGTTAAAGTTATATACCTTCAGAATGTGGTACTTACTAAAAAAAAATATGAAATTACCTGCAGGATCAGTGGGATATCATGAAATTTAATGCACATAGTGCATTGTTTTCCAGAGTGAATTACAGTATACATGTCAGAATGAAAGCAAATTTGCTATTACATCATTTTCACACATTTTACCTCTTCACTTAAAAACAAAATACTTGAGAATTTGCCTTTGGAAAAAGGAATGCTGATTTGGAAATGATGATTTCATGCAACTTTGATTTCATCTCTTAACAGAAATACAATGTATGTAGATGAGCATTTAAAAAATGAAATGCTGAACATTTGTCAGATTTTCAATTTGGTACTAATTCCTCTTCATACAAAATATAATAACAAAAAAAATGTGATGAATTTGGGTTTTCAGTATATTGAAAAGTATGCTGAATTCACACTATTTAGCAATAAATGCAGGAGTAAATTGGCTTGCAGCCCTAACCAGAAATTATACATCTGCCTTAATTTCCCTCTAATGTCACTCTTTCCATAGCTGTAGTGACAGCTTACTCAATTATAAAATATATTCTCTGGGTGAATTTTGAATACCTTAATATGACACTTTCCTTAATTTCAAACAACTATTTCCCTATTTCATTTAATACCACTATAAAACATTAGAGACAGTTAGAGAACATGTGCAGAGAAGATGTGGTCTTACAGAAGGTGCTCTGCTGTTGACACATCACTTTGCCAGTGACTGGACAGTACCAAGGGGCAGGGTTTTGCTCTGGTCCGCTGAAATGACAATACTGTGGGAGGAGCTTCGGAATCCAATCAGCCTGCACTGCGCACACACCTACAAGCCATATTAATAAGCAAATAATCTTACTTCAGCTGGCAGTGCAGTAGTGTTTCTATATGCATACATTTTTTTTATATTCCTACTTTGAATGCAGTACAGGTTTTGAACCGAATTGAAAGTGGGAGCTAGTTATTGTAGATTAAAACCTCAAGTTTAGGTTTCTCACTTGAAAGAAATCCAGAAACTCCAAAAGGGTTCAAAAACCTTTAACAACTGTTATTACACACAAAAGCTCATAGATAGTGTTTCACACAGACCTTTCATATACATCTTTGTTGTCTCCATTACCTCCTGGTAAACAATGAACTCAGGCAGTGTTTTTTGGAGGGCAGAGGAAGGGTGGATAAATACAGGCTCATCAAGCAAAGGGGTCTGCACAACAATCATATACAAGAACATTACTTTCATGCAGTATGCTAGACATTGCCGATCTGGATGCTATGATGATTCTTTTTGAGGAATTCATTCATTCATTCATTCATTATCTGTAAGCGCTTATCCAGTTCAGGGTCAGGGTGGGTCCAGAGCCTACCAGGAATCATTGGGCGCAAGGTGGGAATACACACTGGAGGGGGCGCCAGTCCTTCACAGGGCAACACACACACTCACACATACGGACACTTTTGAGTCGCTAATCCACCTACCAACGTGTGTTTTTGGACTGTGGGAAGAAACCAGAGCACCTGGAGGAAACCCACGCAGACACGGGGAGAACACACCAAACTCCTCACCCGGAGCGGGATTCTAACCTACAACCTCCAGGTCCCTGGAGCTGTGTTTTTGAGCAATCTTCTACAGCAAATTTTAAATAATTTTGAAGCTGGTAAGCAAAATGTTTCCTCATCTCTTCATGTCAATAGGCAGCTCTGTCACATTATGCAACAGGGTATAGGCACATTTCGCAATGCTAACAGGCTGAAGGGTGGAAGAAGACAATGACCACATAAAATTATCATTTCACTGTATAGGTCTAATGAAATTTCTTCAATATTAATTGCTCTTTCAATATTAATTATCTCTTATATTTCTCTGATCTTCAATGTCTCTACCCACTGGAAGACTGACAGTGTTTGGTCACCTTGTAGCCATTTTTCCATTTGGGATCAAGAAGCTCCTCAGCTTGAACTCTTCTGGCCAGATGATCTCCCAAACCTGCCAGCACGATCTGCCTCAGATACACCACCTGAGATTCAGTAGGAGGTGCCATTTTGCCATCCACACACAGCCCCGCATCAGAACACACAGCATTCACTGAAGGGTTGAAACAAAACAAAAACATAAAATCAACAATTAAAACCTTTTGTGTGATAGAAATAATCACGATAAAGCTTATTAACAGAGTTTAATTAAATGTTATGGGAGCATTTAAGAACAGTAGTTGGAAATTATGTTCAGGGCATATTAGAAACAGACTGGATATCTTACAATACATCAACAGGTTTTTGCTGATATTTGTAGACTGGAATAATGTCAGTCACATTATGTAGCCCGTGTTGCCTAAATTATAGATAATACTGGATATTTAGGTACATGTGCCTCTAGCACTATGGAATATCTTGTAGTTACTGATGGTTTGATCATTTTATAGGGGTTTTATAGTTTGTCTGGTATGTATGTCTATAGTTTGAAATGCTGGCCAACTGAAAATTATGAGCATGTACAGCACGCAATACTTTTTCCTGAATTACTGCAGCTATGCGGGTTGCTCTGATAGTGGCCTTCAGCTCTTCTGCATTGTTGGGTCTGGAGTATTGCATCTTCCTCTTCATAATACCCCATAGATTTTCTATGGGGTTACGGTCAGGTGAGTTTGCTGACCAATTAAGAACAGGGATACCATGGTCCTTAAACCAGGTACTGGTAGCTTTGTGCAGGTGCCAAATCCTGCTGGAAAATGAAATCTGTATTTCCATAAAGTTGGTCAGCAGCAGGAAGCATGAAGTGCTCTAAAACTTCCTGGTAGACGGCTGCATTGACCTTGGACCTCAGAAAATACAGTGGACCAACACCAGCAGATGACACAGAGCTCTGTGAACAGCCAGCCTCTATAGCAATGACCTTTTGTGTCTTGCCCTGTTGTGTAAGGTGTCAATGGTCATATTTTGGACAACTGTCAAGTCAGCAGTCTTCCCCATGATTGTGTAGCCTACAGAACTAGACAGAGACCATTCAAAGGCCTTTGCAGGTGTTTTGAGTTAATTAGCTGATTAGAGTGTGGCACCATGTCTTCAATATTGAACCTTTTCACAATATTCAAAATTTCTGAGATACTTAATTTGAGGTTTTCATTAGTTGTCAGTTATAATCATCAAACTAAAAGAAATGAACACTTGAAATATATCAGTCTGTGTGTAATGAATGAGTATAATATACAAGTTTCACTTTTTAAATGGAATTACTAAAATAAATCAACTTTTTCATGATATTCTAATTGACCAGCATCTGTATATTCCATCAATAACTGTTTTAGGAAATTTTGAACCATATTTGTGCAACTCTGACTGCTCTTTTGTTTGTGTATGTTTGTTCACCTGCATTAGTAAGCTGCCCCCGCAACCTTCGTATCTCAAGCATGGCTTTATATCGAAGGCCATTCTCTTCACAAAACTTTGGAGTGCAGCCAGCAAACTCACACGCCCCTACAGCACCTACACACAAAATGATATAACAACTGAAATCAGCAGTGTATTTATATTTGGTGACATGTACATACTTGTGAGTATTTTTGTTTTTGACTTACCCAGCATCACCATGAGATCTCCAAGCAGTAAAGACTCCCCTTGTCCTGCCCACAGTCTCTTCATCTGAGAAAAACGAGCCCTTCTCCCAGCCATTTTACTGCTCTCTTCCTCACTGCTCACTGACCTGAAAGATTAAGGAAAAAAGATTATACAGAATAAATGTAAAAATATTTCATATTTTTTTCACATATTTATCACATAAATAAACACCATAACTAAGAACGAGCATCATTATAAGAAACAATTCCTAATAGGTTTTTAACATACAGTTGTATAGAAAAGATAACAAAATATAACAATCATATGATCTTTTTTTTTTAATCTGACTGTAATCCTGTCTTATAGTTTACGTGGTTAATTTCTCCCCACTGTGATTGTACAGTGTCTTTGGGTATTTTAAAAGGAGCGTATAAATAATAATAATAATAACAACAACAACAACTATTATTATTACTATTACTGTATTAGTAGTAGTATTTTTATTATTATTATTATCACAGTATTTGTATTATTATTATTATTATTATTAACAATTTCAGGATTCATACATTTTAACAATGCCAGTTTAGAACAAGATTACACTGCTAAAGATACATCAAAAGGTTAATCTCTTTATATAGGCTGATACACGTGTTCTCTTATCTGTATCAAAAAGGAGATCACACCATCTCTATTAAGTAATATTTCAACAATGAAAAAGGCAGCTGGCTATTTTGCTTTTCTTCTGACACCAGCAGTATGGAACAAAGGGTTGATTGCTTACCTGTCCACTTCTTCAAAAATCTCTCTGACAGTCATGGCTGCCACTATAATAATGATATAGGGCATGCAACCCTGCTGACGGCCCAGAGCCAGCATCTTAGCGTAGCGTGGTGCAACAGGAAAAGTCGCCATTGCACGACCCAGAGGGGTAATAGGGCAAGACAGACGAGCCCTCTCTATATCTGCCATCCTGAGAGACACAGATATAGTTAATAAACCATTACAAAAATGCAAAAGAGAAGGGCGTGATAAATGAAAAGTACAGAGAGAAAATGAAGAATAATACCTTCCCTGGCGAGCGGGTTCCTCTAGGGCTCCCAATGAGACCAACAGCTGCTCAGCAGACACCAGGGCATCAGAGGAAGGGGGAGTAGGGAACGGAAAGTTCACAACCTGAAAACACACCATATGCTGAAAAGTGTCCTTTTATAGTAAAAGCATGCAGAAATGAAAACTTTTGGAGGTTACCACGTTGTGGATTCTTAAAGCCTTCAAATAGGCCATTAAGAAAATATTACTTATTTATTTAAACCTATGTCTTGTAGGTCTGCTTCAATATACTTATCATTTGGATTAATGATAGAAAAGTTAACGTGTGAATAATGCTGTAACACAATAAACTCCACAAATTTTACTAGCTTCATATTTTGACTCTTGCACTGCTTTAACCTAAAGTCACCAAGTAATGCATGTAGCTATGACTCAAGAATGCTACTTTTAATTTTTTGCTTCCAGTAATTGCCTTCTTGATAAACCCAAATTTATTTTCAGCACCTGCTGTGGTGAAATTATATATCAATGCAACATTTTAAATGAAAAATATAATTTACGAGCAAAACACTTAGGCAGCAGCTTCAGTATTTGTAATTGTGACAGAAATAGAACCAATATCTAAATGTATGTGATGTGATGTATGCAATTTTTGGTTGAAACCTGCAGACACTACTGCTTACATAAGACATTCGTGATAGGAAAAGAATTCAGACAGAACTGAACAGAATGAAGTAAGAAACATTTTTTGCACAAACCTTCTCAATGTTGAGATCCTTCATCTGAAGGACGAGGTCATCGACCGGACGGCGCGTGATCTCAGCTTCAGAGAACATGCAGAAATCACTAAACACTGCAGAGGAATAGAGCCTAGACACATACAAAAGAAAAACATATCACAAGCATTTAAATAATCAACTCTATTAGAATTTTCTTTTCCAAACAAGTCATGCATGCTGTGTGTGGTGTTTGTAACCTATAGCAGTGTCCTGGCTCTGTTCTTCCTGCTCTCCCAGCTCTCTGGTTGGCTGAGGCCTGTGAAATCCAGGTGACTTTAAAGGAGGAGACTCCTGTCACTTTATCATAGAATCTCTTCTTCACCCGGCCACAGTCCACTACGTACTTAATGCCTGGAATTGTGAGAGATGTCTCGGCCACGTTGGTGGCCACCACACACAAACGAGCTCCTGGAGGAGGTGGACGGAACACCTGTGCATACACACACAAACAACAGATAGATAGATAAAGAGATAAATAAGAATAGAATAATAATGAAGTACACAAGCTCGAAAAGCAATATCAACTATAACATAAAATATAACAAAGAAGAGGAATAAAGTACTTTTGCTTGCTGCTCAGGTGCCAGGAGTGAGTACAGAGGAAGCACATACAGCGGGATAGAGGGATCAGCCTGCTCTTCTAAGAATCAAAAATAAAACATTCAAACATTATATGTAGAGTTAAACATTAGTGGAACATTATGTTGCCATTTTTCTTTCCTAAATCAAGCACATTTATAAATGGACTGAACAATACAGAGGGGTTTAATATTAGGTCTAAAAGAATTGTGGGTACTTATATCTATTAAATGTAGCTGTTGTTTTTGCATCGACAAGGAATGTCAGACAATGGAACTTTACATTCTTGTCAAATATTGACTTATTGCTTTATATTGTGAAAAAAAAAAAAGTTTCCATATCTTCATATCTACATCTCTATAAACAACATCTCAGCTGTATTATTATGTCTGTGATGTAACTTGCTTGTAATATAAAATTACAATTGTTGCCCACACTGTGCCACAATAGTGTAAGGTTTGTCAGTACCATATACAGAATATGATTTAAAAATAAATACATCTCACCAGTGTCATCCAGGTTATCGCCTAAATCCAGGTCCAGGTCTGAGTCTTCGTCACCATCATCATCATCATCATCATCAATGCCTGCCTGTCGATCCTCATCTCCTTCATCCACAGGCAGAGCAGAATAATTATCTAGGTCTATCCGAGGAAGGGACTGAAAAAGAAAAGAGAAAAAGAGATATCACTGAAGGAGAACAGAAGTGGAAGTAAGTAATCTACAGAGAAATAAATGGATAAAAAAATAGATAAATTGCCCAAAATGTATTATTTTTCATTGGCCTTTGTATTCAAACAATCCATATCTTCAAATTATAATAAGGTATAACAGCCTAGTTCTATAATATAATATAACAGAATATAGATGAAATTAAATTTCAATACCACTATTTTCCTTTTGGCTTTCTTAAACTTTCTCAGCTCCTCTGATGTGTCCTCTGCATCTGTTACAGTAAGCACAGAAAGACATGTTACAGGATTATGTAAAGAGTATAAAGTCTCTGTGTGGGTGTGTATTTACCTGTATGTTGTGTGGTGGCTCTGTAAGGAAAAGCTTTCCTCAGTTTCCTGCACACAGCGTGGACCTCTGCCTGGCCAGTGAGAAACACCAGAATGCCGCCTAAAACAAAATAATCTTTTACAATAAAAATCCAAAAGCATTTGATATTTTGGAGCATAGCTCCATTCTTGGCAATTCTGACCTGCAGGCAGCATGCGGTGTATCTTGCAAGTTTTTCGGAAGGCCTCGCCTGTGTAATTTTCCATCGGTGTGTGTTTGTTAAAATGAACAGTAACTGGAAACTGACGAGCCTCTACCTACACACACACACACACACACACACAAGATATAAAACTGTAATAAACTGATTTCAGAAGATACATTTGCACACAAAAAGCAAAAGGAGATATTTCACATAGATATATTTTATGTCAAAAGTGTATGTACTTATAAATATAAATGAGTTAAAATTATGAAACACCAATGACAATCAGCCAATGTTTTAAGGCAAATCTTCAATTAACAGTTGGCTGAGTACCACGGGTTTGTGTGGTGTGTCCGAAATTCTTGGAAAAAGAACGGAAAAAGGAAGAAGGGGAGGGATCAGACCGATATGACAGGAGGGGGACTGCGGAAGAGTCTCTTGTTCTCTGTAAAGTCCTCCACTCGCAGTGTAGCTGACATGATCAGCAGCTTCATGGGCAAACCTTTCTGTAAGATTAAACACACAAACACAGATATTAAATTATAAAAACATCCAGTCCTGTATGTTTTCACAATGGTTCCCAATCTGGGGAGCAACATCACAGGTGGCATGCAAGGTTTTGTCTGCTACTCAAAAATTGTAGGCTACATCTTAGGCTGCACCTCTGTGACCCACACACTAATCAGATCAACTGACTGGTTTGCTCTGTTTCAACCTCATATTTTCTGCAGTCAAAGCATCACTATTTTATGAATAAAACAGCATGTCAGAGAAACTGTCAAAAAAGAAAGTACAGCTATATCTTGATAGATTAAGAAAGGGTTATACCCCTGTCTGAGACAACCTTCAGCACCCCTGTAACAAAAAGATTAAAGCCAGTATAACGCACATGTCCACCCGAAGTTTAGGCTGGCAGTCACTAGCATCAAACCTGACATCCAATTCCTGATCAGGGGTATGCAAGCCCAAGGAGACCATTTGTTTATGAATGAACAGTAGGGCTAAAAACATACAAATTATTTATGTGTTTTATTTTTCTTTCTAAGTATGTGTTACCTTATTGCGGAGAGGAACAATGCGTGAAAGCAGGCCAATTAAGATGTCTGTGTACACACTTCGTTCATGAGCCTCATCAATTATGATCACACTGTATTTCTGTAACAAGAAGTCCTACACACACACACAAAAACAAAATTAAAGTTTTTTTAAAGTTATTAAAGTTTGTGTGCAACAGTGCAACACGTTTGAACATATTACCTTCTGAATTTCTTTCAGCAGGACACCATCAGTCATAAACTTAATCTTAGTGTCCTGTGTGACATTCCCTTCAAATCTGATCTGATAAGACACCACCCTGATAATAGACAAACAGAGTACTTTTAGAAAGTTTACATCAGTATACTAAGGATGGGTAGAAGGTGTAAGTGCACACACCCTGTGGAGACATTCATCTCTTTAGCGACTCGGTGAGACATGCTGACTGCTGCCACTCTCCTAGGCTCAGTAACACCAATTATACCCCCAGCACTGAGAGAGAGAGAGAGAGAGAAAATAAAAGCAAATTATTTATAGTTATTTCAAAAGATCTTAGCCGTTTCTTTCATATAAGAACTGTAAACATTACATAAACATTACAAACAAAGACAAAAGTAAATTTCTGATTAGCTTTATTGTTGGGTGAATTATGCTATATGGCAGGTAAGCATTTGGTAAATTCTTTCATTTAGTGCTATATGTAGAGTGTAATAACCTTACCCAATATATAATAAATCTAATTTATGTACAATAATAAATGTAATATTAATTTTCAAAACAAAAAAAAGGAAGCACAACCCACAGAGAAACAACTATTTTGTTGGTAGATCAATGTTAACACTGCAGTAAACATGATGTGATGATGGTGTATTAGTGTGTGTTCCATTGATCAGACTGTGGTCCTTATCAATTGCTGCATTTTGTGTTACTAATCCTCAGCCCACAGGAAACTGTTGGTTGGACATTTTAATCTCATTCCAGCAGTAACACTGCTGTATTTGATCCACTTGTACCAGTGTAACACAATGACGTGCCTTGTCCCCTGCAGTGCTGAGAATGATACACAATATCTGCTCTGTGAGAAAGTAGGCTAACTAAATATACAGTACAACAAATGGAATACTGTCTGTAAATGTAGTATTATAAAGTAGAACTACAGTATAGGCTGATACAATGGATAATGAGCATAGACACATGGAGTAGGTTTTAATATTGTGGCTGATCTGGAAATGTGTGCGTGTGTACCTGGCATATCCAGCCTCGTAGAGGAACTGTGGGACCTGTGTGGTTTTCCCACTCCCTGTCTCTCCGCACAAAACCACACTCTCATTCTCTCTCACTGCCTCCATTATCACCTGCTCCTCAGCCAACACAGGCAATTTTAGACGGGCCTCCTGCAGCGCACACAAATGCACACGCAGTTAAAAATCACAAATAACACATAGAAATGCCCAAACTAGCAGAAAAAACTTTGAAAAATGTTATCACGAAATAAATTTCCCATCATTGGGTCTCTTTTATTAACTACAGTGCAGTCCCTGCCAAAACGTTTTGTTGCAAAGGCTGCAAAACTTAAACAAAGACTCTGGCAGACACAGAAAACAGAAGCACATTATTCAGACTTAGGATGTAATTTCCTGCAAATTTGGTGCTTCCAGCTTTAATGCAGTACAAGTAGAAAATACAGTATCCAAGGTGGTTAGTAAGGACGGTACATTTTTTCATATGCGTGAGATTCTGTGTACGACTGACTGTGAGAAATGTAAAACATGGTGTGAGGCAGTTCTATTTGAATGTGTCAATCATTCCGCCCAAAAAAAAAAAAAAAAAAAAAAAAGTTTTAGTATAGAATCTACAATCTACAGTCTTGAAATGTCTGGTGTGTCTGGCTTAAAACTAAAGCAGAAATAACTGTTTAAATTTTCTGTGAAAAATAATAAGCAAATCTCATTAAAATTAATAGAGAAACCCCTGATTCCTATAAACCCCCTCTCTTTAAACATGAATTTCAGATGCTTACTGTATGAATACTACTGCACTTATCCAAAAGCTACAGTGTTCAGAATCAGGACAGACATATTAAATATGTCAGACATGTTAAAACAGTCTCAAAATCTGCCTGAGTACCACCTGTTCCAAGATAAAGGTTGAATAATAAATGTAAACAATAAAATCAAATATAAGATGGTAAATGTACGTTGCTCCCTACTTCGTAATACTCAGTTTTAAGGAACAGTATTTGGAACATTATACTAAAAAACATCTGCCACATCAGAAGAGTCAAAAATATTTGCTTATACCTTAACATTAAATGTGTTATTTGTTTTTTTTTTCCCTCTGTGTACATGTAAGGAATGATGGGAGGAAATCTATCATTTTCATTCTTATAAAAAGCTTTAAATTTTAAATCCGCTTCTGTCTTACTGATAATAATAAATATCTTCACTCTCTTACCATGTAAAATACAAAAAGTAGGCATCACCTCCTGTTTTACTAAAGTAGCAATTGTGCAATACATAAAATATTTTTAAAAAAGAGCTTTAGATTTTATAGTTACACAGTCACACTCAAAATACATAACACCCATGACTAAACTGCATTTTTCCCCTCAGTCATACAATTACTAGCATAAACTTCTCCCAAAATATGTGAAGCCAGTTATTGCTTAAAAATGCAACATCCAAACCTAACTCTGTTATGTTAACTAAGAGATGACTATGTTGGCTAGAATCGTACTGTGATGTAGTCGTAGTGATGGGGAAATATGGACCATTTTACCCACTCTGAGAGCCACAGGTGGCAGTGGAGTCCATCTTGTAATCTCATTTTCAACATTAACCAAATATGTCTGTCACGTACCTGTATCTCTGGCAGCCTGTCCACTGGAATGAATATAGCAGGCTGGCAGTCCTCTTTCTTGTGAACAGTGTTTTTTGCTTCTTTTACATCACCCACTTTCTTTTCCTCCTTTATTTCCACAGCTTGCTGTTTTTCCTCATCTTGCTGTTCCTGCTTCTCCACAGGAGCTGCTTTTTCTGTAACCACATCTTCTGTCATATCTTCTTCTTCTTCAGAAGAGGTGCCTTCGCTCACCTCCTCTTTAGAAGAGTCTGCTTCTTCACTTTCATTCCCATCTTCATCATCTCTTCTCCTCTTCCTCTTCCTATTAGCACCACTCAGGCTGCTGATTTTCACTGGAACTGAACTGTTGTCCTGGTCACTATTTAAAATTCTAAGCAGAGTTCACAAATTTAAAACAAGCAGTTTAGGAATTTCAAAGTGCATTCACAGTTTAAAATAAATAAGTAAATAAATAAAGCAACTTATTTTGTGTATATGTGCTTACTTTTTAGTCTGATAAAGTTTGTCTCCTGTGCCCATTTTGGCAGTTGTGTAGAGCATCTTCATTTCAGATTCTGGCAGCTGAACCTCAGCAAGTTTACTTAAAATGTCTGCTCGCTGGATGGAAAAAGAAAATATTGTTAAGTACGCAGTCACATTAATACAGAAAGTACTAAAGTGCTCTGCTTGTCGTAAACCCACCGCTCCAACCATATTCAAGCTTGTCAACATTAAACTACTGGCATGAACGAAACTTTTACTAAGCAAATTAAGAGAAACTACACTGAGGTACAAAAAGAGAACAGTTTTCCTCTAGCCCGTTATAAAATAATCTAATCAATGTTAGATCAACACAACTGAATTATATTCATATTATAGTGTCTATTTATTTAAAAATATAATCACAAACATTTTTGGGAGTAGAAAAATGTGTGGGGGTAGAAAAATGTGTAGTGTGATATGTATGATGTAAATATTCATAATTAAAAGCTTCAGTCTTAAGAAGAGACAACGTATTTAATCACAACAAATTTTTTTTCATCGATAGAAAGCACTAATATTGATGTATCTTATGTAACTCCTTAATAGTGCTTCTGTTATTTAAGTGGCTTACTCTGCAAACCCTTACAAACTCACAACATACATGGGATTTCTTGTCTTTATGCTCCAGAACTTTCTCTAGGTTCTTCCTTTGTTTCTTCGTCAGAGGTTTCTTCTTGCAGACAGGATGCTCCACTTTCTTCTGCTTTTTAGATTTGGTGGATGGTAGAACCAGGGCATTGCTTTCATCCACTCCTTTTAAAGCAGAGTCTGAAAGAGAGGGCCATCATACCAAATAATCAAAATTTAAAATCCTGTGTCTACAGGAGTCTGACATCGGAAGAACTATGTAAAGAATTCAATTTCAGTGCCTCATTAGAAAAATAAAACTGATTGTTCAATCTCATTCATTCTCACACAGGAGCAGTTTTATTTCTACAATGATCATTCTCAGAGCTGCAGTGACACTGATGTAGTGGTTCTGTGTCACAGAGTGTTGCTTTCATATGAGTGGATTAGACACAGCAGTGCTGCTTGAGTTTTTAAACACGGTGTCCACTCTGTTACACACACCTACCTCGTTGATACACCTTGTAGATGTAAAGCCAGAGATAGTAGCTCATCTGTTGCTGCACAGTTTATGCTGGTCTTCCTCTAGTCCTTCATCAGTGGACACAAGAGGACACTACAGGACACTGTAGGCTAAATGTTTCTGTTTGGTGACTATTCTAACTGGCATATAAACTCCAGCAGAACTGTGGTTTCTAATTTACCCATTACAACGCAACTCACACTAACACCACCACCACCCTGTAAGTGTCACTGCAGCATTGAGAATGATCCACCAACCAAATACCTGGCATACCTGCTCTGTGGTGGTCCTGTGTTCATAGACATTGAAGAACAGGGTGAAAGGGGGCAAACAACATATGCAGAGTAACAGGTGGTGTGTGATCTGTAAAGAGGAGAACTACAGATTGCTCCTCTATGGTCAGTGAAGCCGAGAGAATGGAGAGTGAGTGTACAAACAAAGTGTTCATAATGTTTTGGATGATCAGTGTATATTCTATAATCACACATTTGATGGCAAGTTTATTAAGTAAAATTACATTGTGTATGCACTCAATCCATTTTTATCAGCTCTATTTACTCATTTTTATGGATAAATGTACATTATATGGCCGAAGGTTTGTGTTAATTAAAGCAGGCGTTTTGTTTTCAGTGTACAGTCACAGAAAATACAGTAACAGTGTGCACTAACATTTGGTTACATCACACACAAAATGAATAAAATGTCATATACATATAAATGTAAACATATTTTACCACTTAGTTCCACCATTACATCAGCCTCTTGGTGGTTGTCTTGCGCTGGTTTAGCTTGATTTAGCTGCCTTCCTTTCCAGTTGTGTTTTTTTCTCAGTTTGCCCATTGCTGAAACTTACAAATACAATAACATACAAAGTTCTGTAAATATGTTATAATTAAATCACTGCACAAATGACCAAGTTGGGCAGCAATTACATGCTTACGCAATTAAATACATACTCAGGCTTCATTTTAGTTAAGTTGGAAATCTGTCAGATAAGCAAATAGCAAAGTGTTTAACTCACACCCCCTCCCCCACAAAATATTATCTGTTCATCAATATTACACATTAATTACATATATTCAAAAGATTTTATATATATATATAATATATCTTCTAATCTAATCAACACTACCTAATACCTAATTTCAGTACACCTTGATGAGTCCCTGCGTCTCTCTACTTAGTCCTGAACCGCTGGCCTGCCACTCAAAAAGCTTGTCTGGCATATCTGGGTTCTTGGTAGTATAAAGTCAAAAGCCCCTACTGTCTGAATTTACCCATTTGAAACAAAGTTTCAGAGCAGAAATGCTCAGTTATGACACTGTTTATGTCACTCATGATAATTTGTTTTCACAAAATCGTCACATGGACATATTCATTAATTCATTATCTGTAACCGTTTATCCAATTCTGGGTCACGGTGCGTCTGAAGCCCACCCGGAATCACTGAGCGCAAGGCAGGAACACACCCTAGATGTGGGGAAACACACTCACACCTATGGACACTTTTTTGAATGGCCAATCAAAATACCAACTTGTGTTTTTGGATCGTGGGAGGAAACCGGAGCACCCGGAAGAAACCCACGCAGACAGGGGGAGAACACACCAAACTCCTCAGAGACAGTCACCGGGGCGGGGTTTGAACCCTAAGACACTACTTGTTGCACCGCCCTGAACATGTTACATTTTTTATTATTATTTTCACAGGAGAGAGTTTTTATAAGCATCTACATATTATAGCTAAAGTGACAGATAATGGGTCGGCACACCTCTCATTTTTTAGATTTTTCTTTTTTAAGTCACACCAAGAATGTACCAATTTAGAGCGAAATAAATAAATAAATAAATAAATAAACTTAAGTTCCATTTGCTGGTAGATGATGCATGCCCCAAGAGGTTTCACTGCAATTTAGTAACGTATCCTAAATTTTCTTAAGACAGAGGTGCTACTTTTGCATTTCTATGGGTCGTTTGTATTTGAGGCTACATTTTAGTCACAGGAAAATAAATAGTTTCATTGCAGTCACGAAACACAAGAGTCACAGAAGATTCTCGTTCACTGATATTCACCACCACTCTGTTAAATAAATTCGTTTCCCGTTAAAAACCCAGAGAGCACTTACATCTGTTACAAGCCGAATGTGTTAATCTTGCTAGAGTTGTTTACACAAAGGTCTGAAGACTCAAGACAGTCCCCAGTTCACTCGTCTTTTATCTTAAACGAGGACACGGCCAATGTGTCAAATTAAAACATGTAAATTACCTTTTACTTTCGGTGTAGGGAACGAGATTTGTGATGTTTTTATCCTTTTATTCACTCCAATATTCACATCTCCATTAAAACTCACGTGTAACCACAGCACCCTGTGCTCCTCTCTATTGACTCCGACTCGTATTCACAGTCGACGAAAGTTCCCGTTACTCCACCAGAGAGCAGCGGCCGAGTCTCAAATGACTCCAGAATCCCTAAACCCTTAAAATGTCAATTAAGAAAACATTAATTTCTAGACACAAATATTACACTCATCATGTTATATAGAGTTATTTAAATGTGCCTGAATCCCAGGCTCCTGTTTATTAGCGTTATTAACCACTTTTTTGGGAACCAGTATTTCAGTTCCTAGGTAGTGTGCAGGGAGGGAGGAGGGAGCAATTTGAGACTGACCTCTGTAATCACATTTTGAACGGTAGATAACTTTTAAAGATGTTTTAAAATAAAATAAAAAAATAAAAACGTTTATCTCATTGGAAAACAGATATAATATTGAAATTATTTTTAAATATGTTTATAGAATTTTTATTAAAATATTCACAATAATACGTGTATGTAAATTAGAGTAGTAAACGAGGTGAATTTAAAAAAAAGGAAAATTATATTGGGTGTTTGGCCATTTCCTGACATTTCTAGCCCGCATTTTATCAGCACTAAAATAGGAAAAAAAATTAAAAGACGTTGCTACTCCAGGCTTGGCACTGCAGAAACGGCACTATGTAAATTTTGGAGAAGAATGGGAATCCACCCATCCATCCTCTCCTCTTGATTTCAGGACATTGCTATAAAACTTAATTATCATTTTACAAAGGTAAGGGGAACCCAGGAGCAAAAATACTAAATCTTACCTAGTGTTCCTTTAAGGTTTCATTTCATTTCCCATACACACACACACTTAATTTAAGAAATGTTGGTCAGAAACAAGCAAAAAGTTACAGTATAATATAATAATAATTAAAAGGAGTAAAATGAACAAATATAAAGAAAAAATAGCCTCATTGTTTCCAGCATTATTTTAGTGGAAAAATACAGTATAAAAATTGTAAAACCAAAATACTATACTTACTTGTCTGAATAGGTATAAACATATTATTGCACAGTTGCAAAATCCCAATTAACAAATTCTTTTTTTATACACTAGAGCAGAAGTTTGGCTTTAATGTCTGGCTATTTTCATCAATAGTTCTTAATAAACAGCATTTTAAAAAATTCCATTATCTACTATTAATCCACTCTTTCACATTGGTTTGTGTGATGAACAGAACAGAAATTCCTAGCCCTGAACATGGAGTCTCCTACCCTGAACATCTTTGTGGTTTTCCCGCTCCCGACTAGCACAGAGAAAACATAAGAAATAAGAAACATCTGCAGAGCGAACAAATGACCAATTACAACTGAGTAGGTGAGTTAGGACTACACAACTTCAAAATCCACGAATGTTCCAAATGATTAAAAATTTATTTGAAAACAAGGACTAGAAAAATGTCTGTTATAGTCTATAACAGATAGAAAAATGTCTGTTACCCTTGTTTAGTAAGCCTGATATTTTTAGGTATAGGTTTAGATGTTCTTTACACAATGTGAATACTTTAACTCAGGAGTCAAATTTTACACAACTGTCTGTGAAGAGGAGGAAAATCAGTTACCATCCTTGTCATCTACAAAACAAGCTAAAAAGTATTTTTTTAAATTACAGAGTTCCTCCAGCATCAGGACTGGGAAGCACTGTAGTTGAGGCCTTTTAGCCTCATGTGTTTGTGTCCTTCAGTAATGCATCTTCCTCTGAAACTCCATCATTGTGAGCTGAGCGGCGGGCATCGCAGGTCAGTCGGTCAAAGCGGCGAAGGAAATGGATGACCGCGGCTAGGAGGAACGCTTGAACCACTATGAAGACAAAGAGGGTGATCTGAGAGACCAAGGCCAGGTCACAGAGCCAATAACGACACGAGTTCTGCACCTCCTCCTCGTCCAAATATGCCACTAACCTCCCCTGCAGATCAGGGGGAGAAGAGCAGATCACATTCCTGTAAAAGCACAGAGAGAAGGAAAGTATAAATTATAACTATGTTTAATATCAATGACACTACATTATCATCATGATGCACACACCTATTTCCATGCAAAGCCCTTCATGGTCTTAGCCCTGAATATTTGCAAGAACTTTTTTTCCTACCATCAGGTTCATTTAGGTCACATGACTCTGGCTTTCTACTAGTTCCAAAAATTCAGAAGACTTCAGGGTGGAAGAGCTTTTTCATATAAAATTCCCCAACTCTGAAATAAGCTTCCAGTCTCAGTTTTTACATCTAGGCTGACAACTTAATTGTTTAGTGTAGCTTTTAGTAATTAACGTTTCCCCTTAGGTAAAGGCTGTAGATTCAGGAGTTCACTGACATAGTGAATTATTATTCAATTTAAGGAGAGCCTGGCCAGTCCCTAAAAGAGTAGAGGGCACCCATAAGAAAGTCCTCAATGTTTGAAATCAGTCTAATGGCTTTATGAAGCCATTCACAGCAAAGAAAAGGCATCTGTTTTTTTTAGTAGACTCTCTTTTTCAAAATGCTGTAAATGTAGATGTAAATGCAAATTATTTTTGCTGTTTCAGATTACTTAAGATGGAACTGATGCCATAATTGCTACAAAAATTGCTACAAAACGAAACACCTCGAGTAACAAATAGGTTTCTATGGTAATGCAGACAGTAAATAAAAATTTACAGACAAGTTTATCTTCAGCCACAAACAAACAACAGTTTTTTTTTCTCGTATCATTCCACCTTAAAAGAAGTGGAGCTTCTGAGTATAAACAAACCAGAGAGAATAGCGTTTCCTCGCAATCATAAGTTCCCTTTGAAGGAACACTGTTTTCCTTGTTTGTTCCTGGGTTTTCACCTAGTGTAATTCATTTTTTACAACACTTTATTGAAATCAATAATAAAAAAGTGAAAAAAATACAGCAGTAGTTAAAGTTACATAGTGCAGTTTCTGCAGTGCTCACGCAGACACAGGGAGAACACACAAAACTCCTCACAGACAGTCACACGGAGCAGGAATCAAACCCACAACCTACAGGTCCCTGGAGCTGTGTGACTGCAACACTACCTGCTGCACCACTGTGCCACTGCTGTCAATTATATGCAAATGAACTTTTCTGCTGTTACCCCATCTCATATGTAAAAAGGAAATAACATGTGGGAAAAATGGAGTAGAAAACGAACAAAGCAAAATTGACTAAAATTCAGAGTTTTCTGCTTTTCACACTGAAGTAAATAGAAGTTCATTCTCAACTGGGCCTGACCCTGGTCTGGTCCTTGCTGTTTAGACAGGTTAAAAAAAGTGAGTGTTGTTTGATCCTTGTGGCATTTTGATCAAAAGCATTTCAGTTGTTCATTAAGACTGCAGAGAAGTGTGATAACTTGTGGGAAAAGGTGTATATGTCGAGTTTAAGTTTCATAAACCAACTATTTTAACTCTACCCTCCAGCAGAGGGCAGTGTAAAATATATTTAAAAAGAGATACACTCATCAAGCATAACACTATGACCACCTCCTTGTTTCTACACTCACTGTCCATTCTCTCAGCTCCACTGACCGTACAGGAGCACTTCATAGTTCTACAATTACATATTGTAGACAGTGGACCTGAGAGAATGGACAGTGAAGGTAGAAACAAGGAGGTGGTTGTAATGTGGTTTATTTACATATTTATTTAATCCCTATCCCAAAGATAAAACCATGAGGTGGCTACATATACAAATATATGTATTAGTTTAGCAAAATTTATACAGACATCTTATTAATTAACATTAGTTTAACAGCAAGAATATAAAGTTCTACATTTCTGAAAGACAGTGTATTCACTCATGAGCTCATAACTATGCTAAATAAACGAACACACACACACACACACACACACACACACAGGCTTACCTGATCAGTGCATCGTTGCTCTGATCCATTAACCAACCCTTTAGATAGAGAACTGCGCAGTCACATGTCCAGGGATTTCCATGAAGACTAACCCGCTGTAGGGCTGGCAGTGTGTCCAGGAGCCCGTTGGGCAATGCTGTGAGGAGGTTGTCATGGAGATGGAGTTCAGTAGTTTCAGAGGGGAAGGATGAAGGCAGTGTGTCTGTGGTCAGTCCCCGTCTGCTGCAGTCCACCACACCAGCCCTGCATGAGCACAGATTTGGACACACAGCCTCCACCACACACACATCAGCCCCAAACATACAGAAAATAACTACAACTAACACACACCTCATACCAGCACACACTGCAGGAGAGAGAGAGAGATAGAGAGCGAGAGAGAGAGAGTGTGTGTGTGTGTTTTGCAGGGAGGGGAGTGGGGGCAGAGAATATATTTATTAATTTATCTGACAAAAAAATTCACATTTTTTAAAAAATTAAATAATTACAATAAATAATTAAAATGAATATGATATTAATACAAATGTAGTAGGTTGCTGGAATATATACATTTGGCACATAAGCAATTTTGATTTAAATTTTTCTTTTGGCACCATCCATAATCTTTGCTATCATCATATATCTATCATCATAATTTTGTGAAAAATGTATTTATGTTGTTTGGATCCTTCACTTAAAGAATGGAAGGTGTAATAGAAGCCAAGTGTGGACACAAGTACTGAATAAAAAATAGATTAATATAAGCAGTTGTTCTAGCTTCTGTGGAATCTTATGTTAAATGGATAACCTAAGGATCTCTTTTAGTGGAAATGAAATAAAGAATTTTGGTCTTTGACTTTTAAACAGTACTTTAAATCACATAAAATATTTTATTTTAGGGTGATGTGTCTATCACCCATGTTTTGTTTTTTAGTAATAGACTTATTCACTGTAACAGAAAAAATTGTTGACATTCTCTGGGATTGTACTTAGAGGTCTAATATACAGAGGAAGGAGGAAAGAAAAGAAGCGTGACAGGCAAAGATAAAGAGGGCCAGTTTTTCTAGACGGAAATATGGTAAAGACATGAGAAACTAATGATACAGCAATAATTTTACTTTTTCCTGTAATACAAATTTAATCCCACAGTATTGTGATAAACCACTACGAAATTAGCATTTTAGCAAAAACTGAGCTATATTTCCACATTTTAACAGTAACATCAATGCGTGATTAAAGAAATGTTCAGCTTCCTTAATAAGCATTACACTTAGCACAAAACACACTACTTTTAAAAGAAATATAGTGTACAGGAAATTGTCAAAGGCTGTAGCCATTTAAGCACAATTACAGTAATTAGTCCACTCTACAAAAGCTGAAGAAACAGATGTGGTTTTTGAGTAGATACTACACTATAATATCCTACTCCTCTAAAATATACTTTGTGAGAGTATGTAAGTACACCTACTGTGAGAATGTGTAAAAGAAAGAGGGATTCTTACCAGTTGACCAACTTTTCTCTTGGTAACGGATCTTGAGAATATGTGTCCACTCTAACACCCAAGACAGTCTTGTGGAGACACAGCTGGGTCGCACTGATAAAAGTCTTTCACAAGCACATAAACACACACATCACTCCACCCCCTGTAGGTTCTATCACAGAGGAAATGTGGATCAAATATGTCCAAAAACAGCCACATTCATATTTTAAAATATCCATATTAAGATTTTTTTTTACAAATTTAAAACTTTTGTGCTTACTAAACAGCAACAGAATCTCATTGGCCCAGTTATCTTGAAGGCTGAATTTCAAATGCCTGCCCTGTGGTGCGCTGCATAGGTCATGAAACTGCAGATTTTTTTGCACAGCTCTTATTAGACATATTAAGCACTATTTATGCGTAGAGGTCTGTAGCGCCATAAGTTCATATCCATAGACCACTACAGGGGTCAGCCATAGTAGCAGATGTCTTGAAGCTCATCCAAAAATAAAAATTAAATATGATAAAGTGTCTAACCACATAAGCAAGTCTGTTGGAGTTTCCTAAACGACTAAATGCAGTGAAGCTTTTGTGAGGGATATTCAGATATTATTGGCACCACAGGTAAAATTAGTAAAGAGGTTATAAGAAATGATAAATAAGCTTAATCTCACACCTTAAATAAACAAATAAAAATGTAATTGATTAAAACACATCAGATATCCAAAAATTAACTTAATTAAAATTATTTTTGAAACCTCAGAAAAATTACCTTATCAAGAAATGATTAGTTTTCACAAAACCATATGTGCCACAATTCTTAGAAACAATTAGAAGCATTTTTCGATTGATTGAATTGAGGCAACACGGTGGGCAACACGGTGGCGCTGCAGGTAGTGTCGCAGTCACACAGCTCCAGGCCTGGAGGTTGTGGGTTTGATTCCCGCTCCGGGTGACTGTCTGTGAGGAGTTGGTGTGTTCTCCCCGTGTCCGCGTGGGTTTCCTCCGGGTGCTCCGGTTTCCTCCCACAGCCCAAAAACACACGTTGGTAGGTGGATTGGCGACTCAAAAGTGTCCGTAGGTGTGAGTGAATGTGTGTGTGTGTGTGTGTGTCTGTGTTGCCCTGTGGCCCTGGCGCCCCCTCCAGGGTGTATTCCTGCCTTGTGCCCAATGATTCCAGGTAGGCTCTGGACCCCCTGCGACCCTGAACTGGATAAGCGGTTACAGATAATGAATGAATGAATTGAGTGTCAAATGACCCGTCATTCTTCAACATGGCAAAAACAAAATAACACAACTCAAGTAAGGGGAACGTGTGATGGCCTCCATAAATCAGGTAATGCCTACACATATTAGCTACTCTCCTGAAAATGCACAGCAATAAAAGTCCCAAACATCAGACAAACTTGAATAGACAAGGATCCAGGTTCATATTGCCCGAGTGAATAATGAGGAAGATGCTAAGAGAGGAAAAGATGAATTAATTAATTAAAAACATCCACAAGGGATTTAATTTAAATGTAATAATTTTGCAGAATGGCAGAACAAAGTAGCATAATATAGTGCAAAACGAATAACTCCACCGCCCTGCCCCCAGATTATTTGAAAGGCCTTGCCGGAAAAAAAGCCTTTCCTGTCATCTAGCCACAAACATTAGCATATGAAGTTTGCAAAATGATGCTGGGTCTTTGAATGGAACCTTGTTCTGTGATCAGATGAAATGAAATTAAGATTTTTGGCAACAAAGACCATATTTAGGCCATGCTAAAGAGCCCAATGCTCACTGTTATGCATTCTGACGTGTCTGTGATGTTGGACTGTTTTTCTTATAAAGCTCCTAGGCATTTTATCAAGGTACTTGGCATTATGGACTTACCAGGATATTTTAAATCAAAATCTGCCTCAGCCAAAAGATTAAAAATGGGTTGTTATTTGCACAGGACAATGATACATATATCCAGATCAAACTTCAGTTTTGACCATCTCAGTCCACTGACTTAAACCCCTTAGAAAACCTGTGGAGAATTGTTATGTGGAGAGTGCACAAGAAAGCACCTAGGACCCTGGATGATCTGGAGAGATACTGTAAATAGGAAAGGTCTCAATATCCCTGCTGTCTTCCCTTCTCCAACTTTATAAGAAGTCACAGGAGTAGACTAGCTGCTGTATTACTGGCGAACAGAGGTTGTACAAAATATTAAATACAGTGGAGTCAGTAATTGTGGCACGTAGTTTTGTTACATCAACTAAAAGTTGGTATTTTAAACACTTTCTCTCACATTTACCAGGGGTGTGGAGAGGCTGTAACTGTGCAGATTTTATGATGATAATTAATAAAACCTATTCACTACAATGCAGTACTATCAAGCACATGGTACCCAAAATAAGTTTGCTGATTTGCCTACATTTTGTGTTACACTTACTCAAACCCTTGCTTTAAAAATTGCCAAACCAACTGCATTGTATTCAGACTGCTTTTAGACATGACTTTTGTTTTTAGTCTATGTTTTAAAGAATTCATTATAGAACGTGCAGGTCATAGCAATGCAAAACAGTTCATGAAAAATATAGCATCTGTTAACCATGCAATGTACATTAGTATTATATATAAACTGCTTTTTTCTCTGCAACAAATGGTCACATCACCCCACTGTTAATGATTTTGTTTGTTTGTCTAAGATTGAATTATGCAGAAACTCTGAAACTGGTGGGAACTCCCAATCTTAGGGAAAGCCTCTGAATACTGCATTGTAGAGAATGAAATGAAACAGAATAAAAACAAAAAACACATGAATTACTCATATTTATTCTTAAGGATAACCTGCACAATACTTCTCTACATTCACTTTAAGCTAGCACTATAAAAGCCAACAAAGCAGCTTACAGGAATAAAAAGGATTCATCATAAAAGTACAGTCTCTCTCTCTCTCACACACACACACACACACACACACGCACACGCACACACACGCGCACACACACGCGCACACACGCGCACACACACGCACACACACGCACACACACACGCATACACACACTCAAACCAACATTTTGGCTATAATAGAATTATAAAACACTTGATGCAGATTTGTCTATCTAAGCATTAAAAAAACAAAATCAAGTAAATATAAATTAGATACTTCTAAAAGTCAATTTAATTTAAATTAATATTACATTATATTACCCATGATAGCTATTTTCACATTGGCATAAACACAAATGAAACATTAAATAGCTGCATCACATTTGTACCTGCCAGGCAAGGGCTTCAAAGCACCAAGCAAATCATTTAGCAAATATACAGAATAAGTGTATCACTGTGTGTCTGTAGAGTACACTGTACGTATAATACATATATGACCAGTTGTATTCATTCACATAGGGAGTATACAGTATACAGCAAGATCTGTACTGAGAAGGATGTATTTCTGCATAAGTGCATGTTCTAAGTGTATGCAGTGAGGTGTGTGTGTGTGTGTGTGTGTGTGTGTGTCTACTGAGAGGTCACTGATCTTTCTCATGCATCTGTTGTTGCATCTTCTCCAGCATCTCCTGCATTCTCTTCAGCTGCAAATTCACAAAGAAGACATCATTGATGATTGTATAGGTGTGTAAATATATATCTATACATGTTAAATCATGGTGAATATGCTCCATTTCTGATCTCTCGTCACCCATTTCTCCTCATATTGTCACAACACATTTTAAAAACCTCTTGTCTTGAAGAAATCTAATCAAGTCTAAAAGCTGAACATTGCAGATATACACATCTATCATCGTGTAATGATGTAAGTCATTCTGAAGCCTTACCTCTTCATCCTTCATCTTAATGAGTCTCTCTGTCTCTGCATCTGGAGTGGGCAGTGGCAGGATGGGAATAGGACTGTCTATGCGGTTGTCCTGTGCAAGTTTACTGTCATAAAGAACACACACATAAAAATTTAGAAACAAAAACCCAGTCCATGTATTCACACTGACAAATGAAAACAACGTAAACACAGCTCCACGCACCTGGTCATCTCCTGGATACAGTGTGCTCTGTAGTTCTCATAGTGTACATCACAGGTCACATCTTTCAGGTCATGCATGTGTGAGCGAATCAGCATGTTCCTCAGTTTCACAAAGTCACAGTGAGACTGATTCTCCACTGCAGAACACAAATACACATCATGTGAGGAAGACATGAATGAGTATGTTATATTAATGAATAAGTATATGATATTGATATTCATGCCATTTAATTTTCTTTAAATTGAACTCTCTCCCACACACACACACACAAACACATAGATCAGGCATAAGTTAAAAACCACCTGCTAAATATTGTGTAGATTTCCCTTGTGCCCAAATAATTCTTCATCATCAAGGCATCAACAAGACCTCAGGATCTGTACTGTTTTACCTGGCACCATGATGTAAGCAGTAGGTTCTTTAATTCATGTAATGCTAACCATACCCTAGGAGACTTTGAAAAGACTTTTAAAAAGACTCAAGTGTGACCCTCTCACAACTAAAGACAATGTCACTGAGTGTTTAGTCACAAACTATGATTTTGAAAAGATGAATTTCAAGACAGTAATTTGATTCCTCAAGTCTCAGAAAAATTGTACCCTCAAGGGAACATATTCAACACTTTTAGATAGAGAAAATAATTGTACCATATTCTGTATTAATTGTAGGTTTTTAGGTTGTGTTGATTCAATTTCATTTCAGGGACTTTAATAATTGTATACATTTCTATATTGAAAGATTGCGAAGATTAACCTCTCTTTCTAGAGAAAAGAATGTAATGTACATTTAGAGAAAACAGCTGGACTTTAACACCACTGCTGTACGTGTAACATGTCGTGTACCCGTACAGTACCATACAGTACTATTTCTGACAATGTAGAGTCTCTGCGGCGAATGAAGGGCTGCCAACTCGTCATTTATAGCTGCTTGGTTAGGAGCCTATTTGCGTCAGGAATCGACGCATTCTGTTTGGACGTACAAAGTAGGGGTGCTGAGAGCAACATACACTTTGGTAGATTGTGCCTTATTTAAATAATTAGCCTCATTTTATTAACATAATATAGTCATAATTAACAATGAATATGAACTTTTTTCATACATTTAATACAGTACATTTTAATATTTATTGGTTATTCACAATGTTGGTAAGTATTGGCGTGAGCAAAGACAAAAGAGGTGTGATAATTAAACACAGGTGATTTTATCGGAGCGTCAAGATGAGAAAAAGAGTTAAAACAGCTCTCCTGACCCCCACACACTAAGCAGTTGAGATGCCTGGAGTGCACTGCAACCTCAGCAAAACTCACATGATTTTACTCTGACTTTGGAATTGTGTCTGCGACAGTGAAATCGCTTGAAAGTTAGTCGTTTGGTGTAAGGCCGGCATAAACTGCATGACGTGGCCTCAGTGGAACATCCCACAGATATTCATGGTTTACGGCCTCTTTCCTGTAGGCATGAAGGTGTGTACTTGGTCTGTAACAATGCGTAAGTGTAAGTGGTACAGGTCAGAGTATTATCCACAGAAATACCAGGACCCAGGGTTTCTTAACAGAACATTGCACACAGCATCACATTGCCTTGGGCAGCTTGCCTTCTTCATTAAGGGTATATGAGTACTGGTCTAGCTTTAATGCACACATACCTAATTGCAGGTATCTGTAATAGTAGACAGGGGTCAGAATGGGCATTCAGATCAGTCTCTTACTACACAGTACCATACGCGGTAAACTGTTCGGTGTTAAATAAAGACTATCCAAAAAGATCTGCAGGAGATGCTCATTCAATGCATCTACTTCAAAAACAGACTGTTCACTTGCTGCCTAATATGTCCCAACCCTTTACCGGTGCCGTTGTAATATAATAGAATCAATGTTAATCTCTTCAACCGGTGAAGTCAGTAGTTTTAATCTTGTTACTAATACAGACACACACACACAGTTTCTAAAAAGTAAGAACAGAAGAAAAAAGTAATGAAGCACCCATATAAAAGACAGTTTCCCATTATAGACACAAGCTGTGGGCGGAGGGTGAAACCTGTCAAGTCGGTGGTTTCCAAACTTTTTCAGCCATGACCCCCTTTTAGAATATTTTCAAGCCCCACAACTCTGACTCTCACCTACATGTCTTTTGCTTCCAGACTGCACTAGAATTTATTTTACACACCGTAATTCATACAAAACTGCAACTTCATATTGAACAAAACAAAATCAAGTGACAAAGCACATTTACACTGCAATTATTACAAGTGGCACACATTATGCCTTGCTGTGCCCCTCTCGCTCTTACTTTTCCAATGTATTTACTTAGTGTCCATTTTTCTTTAGATTTACAAATATGTTAAAATATATACAAAATATATTACAAATTATAAACAATATATAACAGTGTTTAAAAAAGGTATCTTTTGCACACCTTCTACAATTCCCCATGGGTAAAGGCGTCCTCTCACTCTTTGACCTCTCGCCTCCACAACTGTATTACTACCGATAACAGCAAATGGTGTACACTCCTAAAACACACACACACACTTTTAAATGAAAAATCATTAAGATTAAAAATCGTTCTCAAAAGGCTTGCAGTACACCTGTTCAGTCATTTAATATGTTAATCAGAACTAACACCACAATAAAATGCAACAACAAATAGTCCACATGGGGACAAAAACAAGACAGAGTTCTCTCTATATCTTACTTTAATTGTGGCAGGATAAAACAAGCTGAATTTGCCGAATCACCGTTATGGAACTTTATGGGGCTTTAGAGATTTGTTTCTCACCTTAAGCTCTTTATCCATCTGCTTAAACTCCTCATCCTCATCAGAGTCACACTCGGGAAACTGATAGACTTTAATTCCAAACCGCTCAATCTCATCTCGAACCTGAGAGAGGGTGTAATAGTTAAGTTCACTTACGTATAATACAGATAATGCCAGAATCATCGCAGTAGCTCAGTGGGAAATACTACTCTGCTGTAGTAAAGCTTTCAAAATGTGATTCTGTAAACTCACCCGATCCTTCAGTTTCTTTATCTCATTTGGCGTTAAACAGTCCGCCTTTGCAATGAGGGGGATAATGTTAACCTTCTCATGCAGAGCCTTCATGAACTCCACATCAACAGGCCTCAAACTGTAAAAGTGCACACACACACACAATATTTATTAAAGGAACCTTCAGAGATGTCTGATAATCATCATTGTCTTTCATCCACTACTTCTGGTGAGGGTTTTGGTGGCAGCAGTCTAGACTTCACTATTCCCAGCCACAGCTACTAGCAATTACCAAGCCAGCTGTGGCATATAATACTTCCATCTGGTCCTTGTTCAGCCCCAGGGTTTCCACCCAGTGAAACCACTCTAATGGGAGCCAACCAGAGGGCATCCTTTTAAGCATTTTCTAATGCTTCACCAGTAGTTAAATTTGTAATTAAGTAGTTTGAACTGAAATGCATTGCACATATTTCTACAAGGAAATATAATAATATAATATATATGCGGTAATTTAAACTTAATTAAGTAACATAGAAACATTTTTGCATTCATAACTTGTTTAAAAATGCCCTGTGTTATGTAAGAAGTATCGTATAAAACATCAAGTACTGTGATATATTTTTGCCATCAGTAGAAACATGATAGCATTATTAATGTTTGCTAGATAGACCTTCAGCTTCTCCAAGGACACCCACCAATACAAAAGCACACACACACACACACACACACACACCCGTGTCCAAACGGTGGTATGAAATAGAGACAGCAGTGCACTCGATTGTCCAATATGTTCTTCCGGTTGAGTCCGCTTTCATCCCTGAAGTACTGTTCAAATTGCTGATCAATGTAGTCTGTGATGGGCTTCCAGCTGTAAAACACACATACATACACACACACACACACACACACACACACAACACATCTCAGAAAGATAGCACAGCAGGAAATAATTTATAGTGACTAACTTAGCTGAGCTCTCACCAGTCATTGTTGTTTACAGCGTCTCCAAATCCTGGAGTGTCTACGATGGTAAGCTTGAGCTTCACACCTTTCTCTTCAATATCCACAGTGTGTTTTGTGATTTCTACTGTTTGATTTATACGCTCTGAGTGAGAGACAGAGAGAGAGAAAGAGAAATAGACATCATTCCTATGAGGACTGTCATCTCTTGTTTGCCTAGCTCTTGCAACACTGTATATAGAGTAATTGATTTAAATTTCTCTGCATTTAGTGTAGATGCAAACAAACAAAAGAGAGGCAAAGCAAGCAATGCTCAAACAACAGGGGCTGGTAGAGAATGAGGATCTGTGAAATGGCTGAATGCTAAAGCGTACATATAACCACACACTGCACGGATACAGCAGAGTGCTCACTGTGTTTAGCTTTTTGGAAATTCTGGAAGTATATTTTTTAGAATATTTTCCATCCACTGTGGGTTGAATACACTGATGTGAAACCCATCGACATGAAGCACCAGATGTTTCTACCTGATAACTGGCAATGAGTATTGTGACTTTTGGCTTATGTACAATTGTTCCAGAGCAACATATTTCATTCCTTCAAGTCCTATTAAGATAAAAAAAATTGTATTTGAGCAGGGGAACATATCTACAGTGGGTGCACCTTAAGGAATCTGAATCCATTAATTTAAATTGATTTCTTATAATATAAAGTGTAAATGCAGATGTGTCACCAACTATGTACTAACATGTTACAGATGCAGTTTGTGAGGCCTTTACCTTCTGCATTTAGTAGTTTTCTGTCCTTGTAGAGGTCTGTGAGGAAAAGGCTGTTGACTAGAGTAGACTTGCCCAGACCAGATTCACCTAAAACATAAGGACACACCCACACACACAAACACACATAATACTCTTATTATTGACCAAAGTGGGCATGCATACACTTGTCTTACTGTAATGCAGGGAGAGTGACAGCTGACATTGATTGGTGTTGTATCAAGATAGTTTCACATTATGTTTGTGTTGGTTCCTTAAACACTATAGGTTGGTTTCCCAGACAGGAATTAAGCCTAGTCCGGTAAAATCCTCCTTTCAATGGCAAGTCACAGTTCAAAATTTTGTGTAGTCCAAGACTAGGCTCAATCCCTGTCTGGGAAACCACCCCATAGTGTGTATTTAATAGTGTTGAATCAGGAAACCTAAAAAGAAAGTTAGAATACAGTGATTCAACACAAATTCTGTGTTTCAGACAACTCAACAAAAACAAGCCTTAATTAGTATCTGCATCTTTGTGAGGGTTTAGTGAATTAGAATTGAAATTCTTGGGAGTTATCCTTGATTTGAAGACCTCTCTGGTGAAAATGTGCAGTTGCATGCAACATGCTGAAGAACAAGTGGACGGTCTCTGAGGATTGTGAGCAAAACTTTAGAATAGGATGCTAACACCAACTCAGCTAACACCTGTAGAAGAGGTCTTTCAAGGATTAAGTGACTGAGCTACTACTGCCCATATATCTTAAATAGTATAATGTTGATTTTGCATTTAAAATGTGTAAAGTACTCACATACTCAGCCCATAGAGCCAGAGCTTGTTTTTGAGATGCGCATGTAACATTAAAGTAAAGAATTATTTCAGGTGTTGTACAGCAGCTCACACACTCCAGATTTTAATTTTTATTATAATTTTTTTTTCCCTTTTTCACTACTAAAAAGTATTGCCTTTTAAATTAATGTCTTTTAACAGAACTGTTGATGTGTTAATGTGATGTGTTCTCTTTTTAACCAAAAAAGCACAAATTAAGTTTCCTATTAGGTTGTAAAAATAAACAAATTCAAAAATGACACATGAAACACACTCCCAAAATGTTAAGACAGATAGAGGAAAATAAAGGAAAAATGCAACCTACATTCATCCATTATCTGTAACCGTTTATCCAGTTCAGGGTCGCAGTGGGTCCAGAGCCTACCTGGAATCATTGGGTGCAAGGCAGGAATACACCCCAGAGGGCAACACAGACACACACACACACACATTCACTCACGGACACTTTGAGTCGCCAATCAACCTACCAACGTGTGTTTTTGGACTGTGGGAGGAAACCAGAGCACCCGGAGGAAACCCACGTGGACATGGGGAGAACACACCAAACGCCTCACAGACTGTCACCCGGAGTGGGAATTGAACCCACAACCTCCAGGTCCCTGGAGCTGTGTGACTGCGACACTACCTGCTGCGCCACCGAGTTTACCGGGAGGAGCTGTATGTGTGAATGCGACCGTCTAGGACGTTACCCACACTTTATCTTCCTTGCACACTAGTAAAAATCTCTGATAAAAAAAATCAGAAACTCTGTCCAAAACTGTGCCCTATTCACTATATAGTGCACTATTTAGGGGTTCTGCCGTTTTGTAGTGTCTGAAAACATAGTGGACAATTTTCAGTGCACTCAAACAATCCCACAATGCACTGCAAAAAGTAGTGTACAACCCATGTACACTAGCAGATATCTGATTACCCACAATCCACTGTGTTGTTTGGTGAAAACCTGCATGAGGTAGTGTTTTGAAATCATTCACTACCCTCCTGAATTCAGTTCCCTATAATAGTGCACTATATAGTGAATAATATAGGGAATAGCGAATTGCAAGCCATTTCGAACACTGGGAGGGTCAGTACATGTCAGAACGGCACGGGAAATGTTCCGGACTTTCTCCTGCACGCGTTGTACAGGCGCTCATAAATCATGTGTTTCATTTCCTGCTGCAAGAGCTTGTCTGAGACAGAAAATTTGCCACTGTGCGTTAAATGTTCGATATTCAATGATGCTGTAAGAGGAGTGTTTCAGGTTATTTTTAAAAAATGGACATTAGAATGTGTTTTTCATTCTAATGACGAAAGTGACCATGGCATGGTTGACTTGCCAGGCCTTATTCTGTACATGTCACACCAACATGGCTTTGTAGACACAGGATGAGTGTGCTTGACTGGCCTGCTTTGGTCTCCTATGGTACATCCACAGGCAACCAATGACTGTTGAGCAGCTGAATAAATCTTGTATAAAGTATAAATGCACAAAAATGAACTTGGACATTTGTAACAATTAGTATCATAAGTTCCCAAATGATACAACAGAGTAATGGAAAGGAAAGGTGATGCAACCCACTGGTATTTTTTTTTTTTTCGGAATGTGGTGCCAGCGTCAACTTATAATTTTAAATATAAATAACTGTATTTACAAAATGCAATTAAGTTGTTCAGTGAGAACACGGAATATCTTTTATTTGTGCATTTGTCAGAGCTCACAAAATTTTGTTTTAATTCCATTTTACATAAGCTCCCACCTTTATATAAATATATCTATAGTTGCAGGCAGACAATGACAACAGATGAGCAGTGATGTGCTGCAAGATGATACATCCCAGTTTACTAGGTAGTATTCCACAAGCCATTTCTTTACACAAGGTTGAAAATGAATTAAACAAAAGAAAATGTTTCACAATGTTTTCAACAAGCTACACGTGAAAGCACACAAACCTCACCTGCTACCATCAGGGTGAAGTCGAAGCCTTTTTTAACTGACTTCCGGTGTACCTGGTTGGGTAGTGTAGCAAAGCCGACATACTGTTTATCCTGCGAGAGACAAACAAAGTACAGAATTATTATTCACACAGGATTCTTAACAACCAGTGCAGACTGTAGATCTACTGTTTAATTGCTTGTTTTTTTTATTTGTGTTTGAATAAACAGATTGGCATACAGACTGGCAGAGGAGGACACATCTCACCAAGTATAGTACTATGTCAAAATCTCTCTATAGAATCCCAACCATTGCAGGACAAGCAGCATTTCATTCATGCTGGTTCAAATAAAGAAAATCTTAACACTGCTGTCATGTCTGCAGAGGATAAATGGTGTATGGGAAGTCAAAAATAATTAAATTTTAAAAAACTGAGCCTCGGTTTCGTTTTCTGTTAAACAGAGAATAACAGAATAACAGCCCATTAAGTATGCAATCCAAGAGTCTTGCCAGGAACCAGACTGACAAACCCTGAATGTCGTCTCTCATACATAGAACCCCCATCCCCCCCAAAACACACACACACAAACACACACACAAGATACCCTGTTGACTTCAACTGAATGGTTCTTTCAAAAACACACTCTCAGACTGCACAAACTGCTCAGTCTGCCAAAGAAGATCATCATAACTCATTTCACAAACATTTCCTCTGTCTCTGCATGCTACAAAGAAACTCCCCACACACCCCACAGCTTCTCAATCACACACACACACACATGCACACAAAGTACCCGAGTATGTCAAAATAGGCACAGAGTTTGACAGAAAATTAGGTACTAACATTTTCACATGCCCTTTCCAAGCATCCGCACAACCCAGTAAAGCTGCTATGAGACACCATCAGGTTATGAATGGTGCTAGCTATACTAATACATTTGACTTGAATTTACTTGATACTCTTACAAAGCAATGAGCCATACTTTAGAAATTATTGATTCAAAATGAATACTCAATTTATCTGAAAGCTGAATTATAACATTTAACTGAAAAGTGATTACTGAATATAACTGAATAATGACAGTAAATGAATCTGAAGACAGAAAACCTGGAATCTGGCGAGGAAAAAACAATTCTGAATCTAACAAAAAACAAATAAATAAATAAATAAGTACCGTTAAACCTGACTAAAATCCAGCACTTAAAATAGAATGCTTAATTAGTACTAAAAATTCAAACGGAATAATCACTGAAAAATTCATTATGAAAAACTAGTATTAGTAACTTAAATAGTACGTATAACGACATACTGCATTAGCACTGGAAACTGAATACAGTGTAGTAAAATGCAACTGAATTCTAGCAGTAAAAGCTAAGTTCTTAAATCTATATACTGAATCTAGCACTGACAACTGAATCCAGCACGGAAAACTAGAATCTTGTATCAGAAAAATGAATACAGTGCCGAATCTAGTGCTTAAAAACCAAATACTGCATCTACCTCTGAAAACTGAAGACTGAATTTCTGGTCCTAAAGACTGACATAGTACAAACTAAAAATGTAATTCATGCTGTAAACTAAATTTTCCAGGAAAACCCATTAGTAAACATAAAGAAAAGTAAATCATCACAGAGATTCTCACTGAAAAAAAAAAAAACGCTGAAACTGTGACACACACAGATCGAGAGAGAGAGAGAGAGAGGGAGAGAGAGAGAGAGAAAAAGAGTGAGAGAGAGAGAGAGTGAGAGAGAGAGAGAGAGAGAGAGAGAGAGAGAGAGAGAGAGAGAGAGAGAGAGAGAGAGAGAGAGAGAGAGAGAGAGAGATAACCTTCTGTCGAGTGGTCCTGCCACGAGCACACAGTAGCCTCTCCACCAGCTTCTCCTGCAGCATAATGGCATCCATCCCAGCAACACCAAAACACATAAAAAAGTCCCCCAAATCTCCACGATCACTCTTCAAACCTACTGCACCCGTGTACTTTTATTCTGCCTCTTTTTCTCCTCTCTCTGTGGCCTCCGGCATCTGCCACTTGCCTCTGTTCAGACAGGTAAGTGAAGAAATTGGAATGAGAGAGCAGCCAAGACAAAAGAAAAAAGAAGTGAGAGCAAGGGAAGAAGAAAAAGAGGCAGGGAAAGGTAGAGAAGGCAAGGAAGCAATTTTTGCACAGGAAAGGGGAGGGGTGGAAAAGGGGAATAAAGAACACTCATTCATTCACTTGCTCATTCCTCCCACTTTTTTTTTTCCATAGTGGATAAACAGAGAGTGGCGCTGAGGTGCGGTGAACTTTGCTGGCGTGTGCCTCTGTGTGTGTGTGTGTGTGTGTGTGTGTGTTACTACATTTAGCAAGACTGACACGCCCTTCCTGCCAGTCCTGCTCTCAATGCCACACAACACTCATACACATCTGTAAGTGTCCCAATCCAGTACGAAGTGATGAAACTCCATCTGTTTTTCCTTCCTTTCATGTGCCTCACTTCTGAGGCAGAATTTACTAATTTTAAATATGTTATCCTAGAAATAACATTGGTAGCAAAAAAAAGGAAAAATGTTTGATACGGATGCACAGTGGAACTGTAACTATATGAGTATCAGCAAACCTTTGCTCAAATATAAATACTGGTATCCGAAAGAGGTTTGTATTTGACCAATATACACAAGTCATATTTGAAGATATTTTTATTTTATCCTGCAACTGTAATCCTGCAAATATATATTTTACTACTCTCTGTAATGTGCATCAATGTAGATTTGATTATAATATCTACATTTAATACATGTATCAGCTTCTGCAAGTATAAACATGAAATATATCGTATATCAGCACTGGCACTGTTTAAACACTGATCTATCCTTAATGTTTGTTCTGAAATGTTGTTATTTCATTTTGTAGCTAATGGCTTACACAGTGGATTAAACATTATCATGTAACTGCAAGGTATTACTGTGTATAGTGCTATCATCCACACAGGATATGAAAGAACAGCACTGCAGTCTTTTACGGATAGCTGCAGAAACATCAAATAAAGCATGGAATCACACTGTGACAGTGAAATGGGAACCTGTGAAAACAGACCTTCTCTGTTTATCTGGTTAAACTGGAACTTGTTTCACTAAAATGCAATGATGGTGTTCTGAAATGTCCACAGCAACAATACTGTGTTTGTTTGGTAAATATCTCGGATTGCCTTATTATTTAATGATAGCTAAATACCTAGCATCTTGCAGAAAGCATGCCTTAATCATCACATACTTGTCTTCCAGCACAGCTACAAATGGACCTGTTTGTGCAACAATCTATGACCTGAAAGTACAGACTGAATTCAAATTTAGCTGTTCAATATGCCTTCATTTTAACAGTATGCTTTACTGGGGGGGATTTAATATTCCATCCATTCGGGATCGCTTGTCTTCTTAACTCCTTTCCACAATGGCCTGAGTGGCTCGCATTACTACAATGTCTTCTATTCTCTGTTAACTATGTGAATTATCACTGATTTTGTGCATTAATTTGAAATGAAATAAAGGCTGTCAAACAAACCAAATAAATTGTAGATTTGTAGAATTGTAGTTTTATTTTGTTGATGTCATAAACTGGCATTTTGAACATCAAAACATATTAATAGAAATATAATGAATGTACTTATTGCATTTAATTTTAGACTGACAAAACAAAAGTCATGCTCATTTAGAAAAAAAATACACTCCCTCCAACAATGAAGACAGCCTTGTGCATCATTTACTGATAGGAGACATGTCAGCACACTGAATCTCATATTCTACTCTGATTTATTTTACTCTGCACAGCACGAACACACATGTGCTGTGACTCCTCTATCAACTGATATAATTTATTTTATTTATTTATTTTTTGGCATACTGATAGGAAAAGCCATTAGGTTTATACCTACCTCTATGCATACCGTGTCAGACACCGCATGCACAAGTTTGTTACTTAATTAATTGTACTATTTTTCATGTCTTGGCTTATTGTCATTTAGAATAAGTGGGGAATGGAGTACACTGGCTTTTCAGAAATATAATTTTAAGGTGTGTTTAATAGTGACCCAATAAGCCATAATCCTCTGGCTAGTATACATCAAATACCCTAACCAAGTTGATTTTCAGAATAGAAGTGAATGAAAGTACAGGAATGAAAAAGAACGCAATTTCCCCATTAACCAATAGAGGGCGCTTGATAACATTCAGAGTCTGTTGGCCATTCAGCAGAGAATATAAGAGTTTGATCAATAAATTTAGTATGAATTGAGACTGCCGGAAGCTAAATTATTTTTCGAGTAGCAACTAAACTCTGTGAAACACACACACATAGTTACACCAATTAAAATCTAAGAAACTGGCAGAATGAAGTGGCTTTGCCAGTTCCCACAGGCTGTGACCCAGCAGTGGCATGGAATTTTGCCACTTGAGTAGTGATGGCAAAATACAACACACACTAGCTCATTCATCGCACTGAATTTTAAGAGTGATGAGCCATGATACACCAGTGAAGGAATAAATTAATGGATCAATGGCAAATTGTCTGGATTACAAATGTGTTTTTGCACAGTTTATAATGCAGACTTTATAAACTGAAAATCACAGAAAAAATAGTTGTTAATGTATATTCATTTACGTATATAGGTTTAAGGATAGGTTTTTGGGTTTAGGAAATAGATATAGATATAAATATAAATATATAGTCTAGTTAGATATAGCAAATCTAACACATTATTAAAGTCATTATTTAATTTACAGCTTTCTTGGTCATTAATAAATTATTTATATCGCTTCATCATTCTAGACATTAGGTACATTCATTCATTCATTCATTATCTGTAACCGCTTATCCAGTTCAGGGTCACGGTGGGTCCCGAGCCTACCTGGAATCATTGGGCGCAAGGCAGGAATACACCCTGGAGGGAGAGCCAGTCCTTCACAGGGCAACACAGACACACACATTCACTCACACCTACGGACAATTTTTGAGTCACCAATCCACGTGTGTTTTTGGACTGTGGGAGGAAACCGGAGCACCCGGAGGAAACCCACACGGACACAGGGAGAACACACTAATTCCTCACAGACAGTCACCCGGAGCAGGAATCGAACCCACAACCTCCAGGCCCCTGGAGCTGTGTGACAGCGACACTACCTGCTGCCCACATTAGGTACAGCTTCCTAATAATTAGTTGAACCTGACCACTGCATATTACCTGCTCATTTTAATATTAGAAATTTACCTGCAACAAATTGTTTTTAATTTTACTTTTTGAAAGACCACACATCCTGGCATGGTAAAAAGACAAACTCGCATGTGAATATGAGTACATGTGAGAGAGCTGAGATGGGGGTTGTAAATGCTGATCAGTGTATTTGGGACTCCAGCTGCTCTCTGAGGTGGTGATGTCTAGTAGTTGTGTGTGTGTGTGTGTGTGTGGAGATTCAGGGTGAGGAACATTTTAAAGAGATAAAGAGAGGATTTAGGGGGCACCTCACCACTGAAGCCAATCTACATACTAGCATCTGATTCTAAGTAGCTCCTCATATTACCAGCCTTTACATCTCTCTCTCTCTCTCTCTCTCTCTCTCTCTCTCTCTCTCTCTTTCCCTCTAAATTATCTCTGCTCTAGTGGGGTGTGGTAATTTCTCGCTGCATTAGTGCCAGTTTGCTGTCTTTTAGCAGTTGGGAAGATGAGAGTAAACAAGAGAATGGGGAGAGTGGGGTAAGTAAAAGAGGAGAGGTGGGGGTCCACTGAATAGAAGGGAGCAGATGTCGTGGAGTGACACAATAGCCTTCGCTCAACCCCTCCTGAAACACTTGCTTGCGCACACCGCCCAGCTGCCACTCCTATTCACCACCTGGGGTCCATCTTACACATGCATACACACTCACTTCTGATGCAAAGTTTGGCAGAGGTCAATAACATAATGATCAGAGGTTTAATAATACACAGAATTCAGTTCAATATAATACAGTGATGTCCCGGTACAATACATCTAAGACACTCTAAAAATAAGTAATGAATATATGTTTTGTTAATGTGTTCATTTAGATATGTTAATGTTTAATGTAATATTTTCAAGCTTCATATGATTTGTGTTTGAAAATGAGTTTGGTTGAGATCATAGAGGTTCTCTAACAGAAGTGTGCCTTCTGCTTTGAGCTCTAACTAAAAAAAGAGAAAATAAACAGACTTATTAAAAGCCTAGCCACTGTATCCTGACTTAATCAAGTGTTTAGTTTGGATCATTGTCATAGGTTCCACAAAGAATGTGGAATGAAATATACTTGGGGTTAGTAAACAATACATTGTTCGAAATTACTTTTTTATATATATGTATTAAAATAATTACACCTACAATAGTGACCATGTTAAATTTGGTACTGTCCCCTATACAATCCAGCATCTACAATATGCCTCAGAATAGAGCAATGATCTACAAGTGACTGTGTGTAATGCAATGGAAAAGCATCTGTGCCTCATGTGCTCTCTAATACTGTGGTCAACAGATGACATCATGACTAAGGAGAAGGGAGGGGTGGGAAAGATATGGGAGGGGACAAAGAGGGAGGAAGACTGAGCATTTTCTGTCCTTTTAATGAACTACGAAAATGCTCAGATGTAAATATAAATTTTGAATGTATGTTACCATTCAAAAGACACCTGACCAATTGTGCCTTATATAATCATATATTTGGTCCTGTGTATTAGACACTTAATCTCATTTCTTGAGTATTCAGGGAGAGATGGTCAGAGGAGGTAAGATGGAGCTGAGAACGAAGAAAGGAAAAAAGAGAAGCAATGAGAAGAGAAGAGAAAAGAAGAGCACAGGAGAGAAGTCTTTCAATGCATCTGTTTTATCTGTACACTGGCAACAGCATTGTGACCTTTACTGTCTAATTCATTATAAACTCACCAGTCCTCAACTTGGGTGGCTGTAACATTTATTAAACTGGCCTCCACTAAGGAGCCAAAGCAACACAATTCAGGTTTATTCACTGAGTTCTTGTAGTGGTGCACACACATACACCCACCCACCCAACACACACACACACACAAATGTGCATTGACCTTTTTTAAGCAGATACCTCTGATAGTAGGCAAACGTACACACCATTAATTTATTAACCCCCAATAAAAAAATAAAAAAAACTGAGAGAGAAGAGAGAGAATAAAGAGAAAGAGAGAGAGAGAGAGAGAGAGAGAGAGAGGTGAGAGAGAAAGAGAGAAACATGAAGTGTATAGTAGTGATTCTGAGTGCTTGCCAAGTGCATGAGTGGGTGGATTGCATTTCTGACTTTGTGAGGATTGTCAGTGCTTGAGCAAGAGTGTGTGATGCTGATGGTTGCATGACTTATTAGAAACTGAGTGTGAGTTGTGTGTGTGTGTGTGTGTGTGTGTGAGAGAGAGAGAGAATGAGTACTGATGGGGCAGAGTACTGTCACTTTGAACCTTGTCTGAATCTAGCTTGAGGGCAGAAAAAGAAATGTCTGCAGTATAAAAAGACCTGCCCCCTCTCTCTCTCTCCATCTTCATTCAGCCTAAACAGCTTGAGCAGATGTGGTCTAACTCTCTCTCTCTCCCTCCCTCCCTCCCTCACTCTGTCTGCCTCTCTCTCTTTCTCAAGCTGAATCTTTGGCATAGCACACATGCTTTAAGGGTTACATAACCATGCCAGAAGCAACAAAAGCTGCATTTTTATAGCATATGGACACAAATGGACACACACTTGAATGAAGTATCCACGGGTCTGTGAAACTTAACTATGCAAAATCTCCTCTACTACATGGTCGTGAAGCTCCAATGCTACATTTAGATTCCCTCACACCTTTCTAGTCAAACTGAACTGCAGCATCCCTATTTTAAACTCTAAATTCCAATATAACACAGCAGAAGGGCTGTCACAAGGGATGCAGTCTTGGCAGCAAGAGAAACGTGCACATCCTCCTCCTTTTCTCTCTCCGTATAGTAACCATGGAGATGCCAGCACAAAAAGAGAGACAGAGATCAGGCTTGGAGATTATATTACTATGCTACTACCCTCATCATGGATAGAAACACTACAACAAGCATTATGAAATGGGGAATAGTGCCAGTTTCTCAAAATGTCAGAAAAAGAAAAAGTTTAAGATGTACTGGGCTGGATTTGCTGACACTGGGGGTGATAGGAACCAGATATCCAAGTTGTTAAATGCTACAAAAGTTAAGCTATTACAAGGAATGGTTTTGCAAACAGTGCCAGATATGTGAGACACTGTGTTAAATATCACTACTAAAACAGTTCTGAAGGCAGTGTTCACTTTGACATATAGCAAACATAATCTGTTATCCAATTAAAATAAACAATAAACAGAGCTTATATTTAGAAATGTGTGCTTCACGTGTAGTTTGGGTTTTAGTGAATTCTATATTTACATGGTGTTTCTCAGAAAACTGCCTGGAAAAACAGACAGCTTCTAAAACAGCATCATATTTGATGTTTATTTATAGATATGTGGTAAGACTTGTATAAATGCTTACTATTAAACATATCACCACTAAAATGTGCCCCCAGTGTGTGCTAACCAATGACATTCATTCCTGTTTGCTGGCTGGCAACCAATTACATTCCTTCTGTTCTAAAGGCAGTGCTGCCTTCAGAACCATTTTGAGTAGGGAATTTGCATACATGACTTTTGAGTAGTTGTGAGATAAACTTTATTATAAAACGTATTCTGGTCTGAGAAATACATGAAGGGTGTTATAAGGCAAAAACAGTTCAAAAACATTTTTTTCTTTTAATTTATCAGTGTTAAAGTATGAGACAAGTAGGTTCACTGGTGCAGTTGTGGAATAAATAATATGGCTAAGTTTTTAATGTAGAATGCTTGGTTCCCATCACTATGAAATTAGTTTAGTGTTAAAGAGCCCTTTGTTTTTAACATATCAGTGTGGTGTTTATAAATGCTAGAAGCTCTATGCTGTGTTCCGTTTACCTTGTATGTCGGATGTCAGAGCTGGGAATAAGGTCACACCCAGGTGGACCACATTCCAGTCAAACATTCAGAGACATGTGCCCTAGGTTTTCATTTTAGCTTGTTCTGGGTTAGCATTGTAGCATTGGACACCATGTGTAGAAGTGCTAATACACTGTATGACACTAGGACTTTTACACACTTTTAACAGGAGGGCATCCATCTTGAATTCTGAATTCTAAACACAGGGTTGGTGAGGCTCCCCTGACTTTCAGAGTAGGAAAGCCGACTTCTTGGGGCATTCCTTTTGAAATTTCCAACTTGGAACTTAAAAATTCCAACATCTGAGGACGTTCAAATGGAACACAACGTTATCATGAGCTTATTAAACTGGCAATGCCATGGCTGTGCATTTTTATTTTGAAACTGCAGTGTTCCAAAAATGGTCTCAGACAGCCAGAGTTTCTTACATCATAAACCTAAGGAGCCAATCCCAATCACATGCTGGGCAGGGCTTTCCAGCAGCAGGCTGATTGCAGAGAGGTTGATCGGCATCAAAGTGTGGACTGACTGCATATCCACATTTATTGTATTATTATATGTAGAGTGAGCATGGATGAGTTGTTTGTGGTATTCTCTTTTTAAGGTTAACTGTAGTGAACATGATCTACTATGATCATCCACCTTAACAAGCCTCACAATAACATCAGTGTGGCACTCTGACATATGACACAGCATTTGGCCTGAAAGAGTGACACCCTAGGTGTTGACATGGTCTTGATTAAGGCATGTGTGAAATATAAGAGCGTATACAATACGTTTTAAAAGAAGCATTAGAGCTAAAGCAAAACACTCAAGCGTCATTAATGCAGTGTGTGGAAAAATAGCTCGAGCTGAAGAAGTGGGAGGCTAACACTCATTTAAGCAGAAAACCCTTACAGCTGGCACATTATATTGTGGTTTTCTTATAGACACCCAAGCACGTTTCAATACATGTTATTAAAGGTAAACTATACGTTTATAAGTCATAAGCTTGATAGCATTAATATGAGCATTACCTCGCTATCCTCTGAGGAGACAGGTGGAGAGATGCAGCGATACCCGAGGGATACCAGTCGCACACACACACAAACACGCAGAGAAAATACACATTAGTCTAGTTCAACAAACATACTGTAATTCAAACCTGGAGAAATGAAGGAATAAGATAGGAATGCGAGCTGTTACCGGTTTTAATAATCCTCTTGTATCGCGTGCTGGTTGTCATGTTGCTCGTTCTCACTCTCTCCTCCTCAGCTGCTCTGCTGTGGGAAACCCACCAGGGGGCGGGGCCTGCTACGCTAGCACAGGAAGCCACACCCACCGCTCTCACTGGCCAAACCCAGGTCAAAGGAGTCTCATGAGAGCGAGGTCAAGTACGCTTTTCACTGTCCAAATGTTTATCGACAACCGAGCAATTAGTGAAGGCGTTGGCACAGACGTTTAATTCTGCATGTTCAGCTTGTATAACTTCAATAAAACAGCACGACACTAATGGCATACTCTGAAAAAGCATAACCTTAGTGTCATGCTCAATGCCAAGTATTGTACCTCTAAAGTCCCCCTGGCACTGGGTTTTGGAGAAGTGTGTAACCATGTTCTCTGGAGTGCTGAAGCCCCTTCCATTACTAGCCATCCCTACATCAGTACCTGATTTCGCCAAAGTCCTTGTGGTAGAAAGCCATTAGATTATATTAAAAATGTTCCAAATTCTAGCCAAATCCTTCCCAAAAATTGTCTCTTACCGCAACAAAGGTAAATAACTCCTTCCCACTGAGCAAAAACACATCCAAAAGATGTCAAAATAATGTATTTTATGTTCAAAACAAAGAAGCCGTAATGAATGATTTTGCGATTTTTAAAAAAAAATATCTTCTTCTGATGCCCCCAGTAGTCAGTGGTGTCTGTAGTGGACATTTGGACGTGTCTTTGCTCAGTGGGATGCAGGTGGGAGCACTGTTTCCAGAGGGTTAAACACCTTCACTAAAGGGATGATGCTTAAGCTGTGGTGAACATTCAAGCAAAAAACATGAAACCGACAACTTTTCACATACATATTTGAAAACAGAGCACACTGTCCAGTTCACAGTTGTTAGATCTTTTTAAAACTGACATCATTTATTCTTTGAGATATCACTGATAAAACTAATATTTTATATTCTTGTATTATATACATTATTTATAAAACCTTATTGGTCATGTGGATCTAGGAGCACATATGAAATATGAACCAATCTTATATTAATCTGTAAAACCGAAAAAAGTGAAAATGAAAAATGTACCTTTATTCTCAGTCACTTTGATTATACCATATCTCCTTTTCACCACAAGTTTATTTAAAGCTTTAAATGAGCTTAAACACATACTAGCAACCATAGACATATACATGCAGATACCACATTGGTCATTTCTCCTTGGAGTGATGCATAAAAGGCCATCATATTTGTCAGGACAAGTTGTTAATGGTTATGAATATATGGTGTTCAGTAAATTAGGCTAATCAGACATGAATTTAATTATATGGGGCTATTAGTTAAATTGAACTTATATAGTTAATAACAGTAACAATTTTATGATATCATGTTAATGTGTGTATATCCTGAACTTCTATTTACTACTGTGAGGGACAAATTTTTAACTCACCTTTACACCCGTTTTAATGTCATGTGACAATTAAGCTCACTTGATTTGATGATATTTAAATTAGCAACTCACTTTCTTTTACAAACCTGTAACCTGACTGTAACCTGTGGGGAACCTACACCTACATAATTGACAAAACAATTTACATTATTTATAAAGATGGGTAGCACAGCAGGTAGTGGCGCAGTCACACAACTCCAGGGTCCTGGAGGTTTGTGTCCATAAGTGTCCATAAGTGTCCATAGGCGTGAGTGTGTGTCACCCTGTGATGGCCTGGTGCCCCCCTCCAGGGTGTGCTCCTGGCACATTTTTTCATGAGATCCCTAACCATGCAGCAAAGAGTCCTGACCTGAGAATTGAAAATGGTTATTCAAGTTGCAAAAATGATCAGACACTCAGATCTGGAAACGCAAAACATTCCTTCCAGAGTCCATAACCACCGCTGTGCACATGCGTACCCAGAAAGTGCTCCAATGTTGTTTGTTGACAGCAATGGTGTTTTCCTGACACACCTCATGTAGCTCAAATTTGTACAGTCCCATTTGTACACATCCATTTTCACAAAAAAGAGTTACAATACATGTTGCTGTTCTTGAAGACTTGGGAGTCATTTGAAATCTACATGGATGATGTATCTTCCCATAACTCCCTTACAATTCAGTGCATCTAAAATACTTACCAGTCGGCGTTTTTACGAGTACATCCCTGACACGTAATGCATCTTCTCAAAGTTTTAAAGAGGGATTTACCTGGTACTTACAGTGTACCTTCTCATAACAAACAGATTAAGAATATGAAGCAGTATAAAATACTTACCTGTTTCTGCTGGTACTTTAACAATTGGGAAATTTTTATGCTTTTATTCAGCGGGCAAGTTTCACTCACATTCCAGGGGCTTATTATGCTTCTAATCATTTTCTCCCAGGTCTGTAGGTTCAGTTGAGTAGTTCAGTCAGGATGAGTAGAAATAAGTTACCTCTGAAGTGCACAGCTATGGAAGGCTTGTCATCCAAAGACAAAAAACTGAACGCAGGCATGCATATATATATATATATATATATATATATATATATATATATATATATATCCTTACACCATTAGATAATACAGGGAAACAATGGGGAGCAGGCTGGATGTAGTTCCTCAGTTCGTTGCTTCTTACACCTTAACTACAGCGAAACTACAGGAAGGGGGCTGGATTACGTAGTGGACAACTGTTATCCGGTTTTACTATGTAAATAAACAAAAACTACAGGGAGTGAGCTTTACTTCTGTGTTGTGTTGTTCAACATTTGCTCTGCCATTGGATTGAAGACACCCACACATCAGAGTAATGTGGAGCATTTTTGTCTACACAAAGCGTCCAAAAACGATTAAACAATGTCAACAATTACCAATTTAAGATAATTATATTCAACAAAAAACACAAAACAATGTTCTATGAACAATCAGTACCTGTAATCTCACTTCATAATTTACATTCCACCTTAAATGACACCTTAACTCACCTCGGACTCAATCGCGAGTAAGAGTTAACATATTTAAAAAATATAAAACAAAATTTTAATGTCGACAATTAGAACATATAATACATTTTCAGGCCTAAAATTAAGGAGCCACGCCATACCTTCTCTAAACACGGTGTTATAAAGATGGGGAACAGGCCTACTTCCCACACGGAAAGGCTGAAGGTACACTATAAAAAAAGCGAGGAGATGCACTGTAAGTACCAAGGAAGCACACGTTAAAACGCGGGCTGGTAGCTATCTAAGTGTCTTAGATTTACTGATGTATATAAAGAAGTTATGGGAAGGTACACTGTAAGTACCTGGTAAATTCACTTTAAATCATGCAAAAATACACTATAATACACCAAATACACTGAGCTGCTCACCACGGTGGATGGTGGACCTACAGCGATGAAGCGACACGAGCGTGTCCCAATTCAGCTCTCAAGTCTCTGACACACATTTTTTAGGTCCCAAAAAGAGTACTTGTCCAGGGAAATGATGGTTTCAAATTTAGTTCACGAACTGGGATGTGAAATATGGCAGAACTAACAACAGACGGTGTAGTGGCGCCACATTAAGTTCTCTCTGTGAAATGGCGCTGAATTAACCGATCCTACTCGCGCATGCATGTTTCAACATGCATTTCTAAAATAAATTCTGACGCATGTTTAAAAATGGAAGGTCAGGGTCAAAGTGGGTCCAGAGCTTACAAAGAATCACTAGGCACAAAACAGTAACAAACCCTGGACTGGACTCGAGTCCATCAAAAGGCACCACATGCTCACTTTATCTTGATGTACAAACAGCATAGGTGTGGACCATAGAAGAAAAACGTGGGGGGCGCACATGGACAATTTTGCATAGCCAATCCACCTACCACCATGGCCAGAATACCAAGCTAATCAACTAAAACTGTTTTGTGCCATCTTGTTTATTTTCTACAATATAAGAGGATAAATATCCTGTAACTAAACTAAACCTTTAGTTAGGGAACATAATTGCATCATATTCTACTATAATGGCAGAATTTACAGTTGTATTATTCCACAACTTATATTATGTTCTTTTATTTTACACAGTTCTATAATGAAAAATTACAGATTAATTCTGGAAACAATGCAATGTACCTTTAAGGAACAGAACTGGACTGAAACTACTGTTGTGCCTTTGAAGGTACATTTACACTGTTTGAACTTTTAGTGAACAATAAATGTACCCCAATTGTACCTGAGTGTGTGTAATAGATAAATAAATTATTCCAACATAGTATTATCAAATATATTATTTTTGTGAAAATGTCATTAGTTGACCCAGCAAGTGTTTCCAGTGACATTGCTGAGCCACATACTACCACAAATACCATGTCAGTGTCACTGCTGTGCTGAGGATGGTCCCACACTTTCAACAGCACTCCTTGGATCAGAAAGTGAACATTGTTGGGTTAGTCGTTATAATTAATCATACCCAAGTCTATAACCTCCTCAAAGAGCACCCAGTGGTTCCTTACAAAACCTACAGATTTGTACAGATGTAAAAAAAGTTTATTTCTGCATGGTCTGTGAGAAAGAAGTCAAAAATGAATTCATGTTGTTCCTAATTCAGATTTTTCATAATTCTGTTTAAATGTAATTACTGGGTTTTGAAAAATAAAATAAAAGAAATACTGTCACGAGTTTCAAAAGCCCAAAATCATTCTACGATGCTAGCTTGCAGACTGCAAAACCGGTAAGCCTCACAATTGCCAAAGAATTTTGGTCACCCTTGCAAAATAGATTACAAGTACAATAAAAATATGGATGCTGATGCCAGATCTGCGTTTAAAGCACAATTTATGCTTTAATGATTTAATGACAATGATTTCATGTCTGACATTCTATGGCCAGGCTCATCCCATTTCACTCACATGGTTAAGTGGTCACTGCATATGTATGCCTACTGTGTACAAGTGTGTATGTGTTTTTGTGTGTATTTGCTTCCATGATGTGACTTATAGGTGGCAATTGGAGCTATTGCACTAATAATGGATGGTACTTGATCTAAAATTTGGAGAACCACTGTCTTAATAATAGTCATTAATCAGCCACAGTGGAATAGTCCCTGTAGGAATAAAAAAAAGTATTATTTATTAAGAGATATGCACTGAAAACAGCATAAACTTGACAGAAGTTTTAGAAGATTTATTTCTCAAAATAAGTAAAAATAGAAAAAGATTGTAAGCATCTTACAGAGTAGTGAGTTGTACTGTACCGTGGACATGCAAAACAAAATAAAATAAAAAACAAAAAGTTCATCCAAAAACAGGAGGTGGCCAAGTCAAAATAACAAGGCAGAGCTACAATAATTACAAAACAAAATCAGTATGTTTATGTATGGCTAAATACTACAGTGATGTAGTGCAGGATGTTGCACGGCAGGGATGATTTCCAGCCTTGAGCCATACAGACCTGCCCATTTTTGTGACAGACTTTATGTGAATCCTAATACACAGTGTTTAACAATAAAGAAGGAAAAAATAATGAAAGAAAAAAAGTAAAACCAACAGATCTAAGCTGCAAAAAAAAAAAACTCCTTAGTTAAATTATGCACTACAGCATATGCAGATTACAATAGAATATTAAGGAAATTTAGAAAAGATATAGGAAAAATAAAGTGACACACTCCATGCACAACAGAAAGTAATGAAAAAAGAGAAGTTGTACCAGAATCTAAGGTTTCCTTGTTTTAAAAAAAAAAATAAATAAAAAAATAAGACATTTGAGACATGGAGCATGGCTTCAAAACGGAGGGTGTTTTTCAGCACACCAACACTTTTGTTCAAAGCATAGCACAATTAGCACAAATATTTCCTTACAATATAACCACCATAAATATTATTTCATCAAAAATATCACCGTCAAGATACATTCCATCTCCAAGAAACAGCCCCTGGTAACTTTCATTAACAAAAATCCAAGCTGAGTAATGCTAGATTAGTTTCTCTCGTTCTCTTCTGCACTTGATTTTAAATGAGTCTACCACCCTCTATTGGCAGTCACATTATATTACAGGCCATAAGCTGCATGGTCCAAGAACTTCTCCAAAAACATGAAATGTCCATTATATGCGGTCTCCAAACGCCTCCTTTCTATAGGGTGTTAAAGCCTAGCAGCCTTGTGATGTAGAGCAACTACAAGTGGAACTGTGTTCTCTGGCATGATGGATTACTAGGATGAGTTGGCATGGCATGAGATCCACTCTACTCAACATCAGAATCACAGGTTGTGGCAGAATGCAATGAAATCTTCAGCTGTATTCCAACATCTAGTGTCAAGTCTTTCCAGGATTAGAGAAGCTAGCATTTACTGTAATAAAGGGTTGATAAATTACTTATTAAATACCCTCATACCAGAAAATAATGTAGTATAAACAGGTGTCGGCATACAAGCAGACGTATAGTGTAGGCCTAAGCACAATTCATATTTAATTTGTTTAGTGATTATAACATAAGCTATCAATGCTTTCTCTGCTTGTGTTATTATCTCATACATAAAGTATGTATAGCAATGCACAGGATAGTATTTCACTACAGGAACCTAAATGAACCCACTACAACTATGACACTACAACAATGTCTCTGAAGCAACCTGTATTCTCTTATCATCTGAACATAAACATGTTGTAAACTCTCTCTCTTTGTGTATACAGCAGCCTACAGTCACTGCTTTCTCAGTGCCCATTTGTCAAACAAGAACCACTGGTTTAAAAAAAAACAACAACAACAAAAAAAAAAAACAGATTGAGCTGCACAGAAAAGCTAGGCACTGTGGCCATGGAGAACACCTGCAAAGCACTCAAAAGGGTGCATTTGACTGATATGTACTATATCGCTTCCATATAATATGCCTTGACATATTGTTTGCAATATAAAACTGTTCCATGCACTTTAGAAATGATAGATATAAACACATGAAGATACCTCTGTACATAGTATACAGACAGGCATTTAAAAAGATCTGGTTAGTTCAGTCAACCGGGAGCATGGAGTCATAAGTGGAAATAATTCTACTTGGGATGGACCAAAATATATAGGGCCAATATATTAACCGTAGTAAAACTTGGAAGAACTCAGATTAAGGTAAACAGTAAAGGATTGCAGTGACTGAATGATGGCGCTCCTGGTACAATAATCACACAGACAGGGACACACACACACACACACAAACACGCATTATCTCTCTCAGTCGTCTCCAGGCTTCATCCTCATTTGAGCCTGCATTCGGGCAATCATCTCCTGCATACGTCTTAGCTGTGGAGGAAAAGAGAGGAGGGATAGAGAGAGTGTTATTTAGTGGTCATTTTGTCTTACTGGGCCGTTTTACATCTTCATTTATGGCAACAAAGATTTTTTTTTAAGATGTAAATACCCCACATGCACCAAGCTTGTAACTCTCACTGATTCACATGAAGCAGGATGAAATCATTCACCAGGGAGTGCTCTTAGCACTTAAGCAGCTTTAGGTGCTTTATAAGAACAGGGAGAATGGTGCATTAATGGCAGTGTGTGTCCCAGTTCCATTTTAATTAAATCAACCAGCCTAAAAACATGTATATTTTTCTTGGTCCACATCTTTTGAAATAATGATAAATCTCTCGATGGATGGACTGACAGGAATGCCCTACATCTGTCTACATAAACTTGCAGTTTTTACACAGCAAGGATATTTACAAGAGAAAATTTATGCAGCCTTTTCATAGTCCATCCAAGGATAATAAATTCAGTCAGACTTCACCTACTCTCCCACTATCCGAGCTATCGTTCTAGAAAAGTGCTCACACTTAGCTTAGAAGTCCTCCTTAATGTGTTCAATCTGGAGCATTTTTCATTATTTCTGATTCAAAGTTTTAAAGTTTTATTACTTGTGTTTTTCCTGTCAGGCATTTTGGAATCTTGGGAGGAGAAAGCATAGATTATATTTGTGTGCTATTAAGTCAGGTTTTTTTTTTTTAATTATTATTGTTTTGCCATTTTAAATACTATGAATACTTGATTAACCATCAAAATAATCTGGAGTATACCATATTAAATCTCATTTGTTCAGAATTGTGACAGTAAGAGTTTTTTTTTTTTCTTTTTAAAAAACACATTGCAGGATTTTCTGAGGTAAATAAAGGGATGACTCAGGAATACTCATGTCCAACATTACAAATGACATGGCATGACATTGTCTGGACTGTGGTCATTGCCATCAGACTCTGTAGCTTATCCAGACCTAGCAGCTTATTATGTTTTCCCGACATAATATGCAGTCTGGACGCACAGGGTAATCTCCTACGGTATTAAAAGGGGTTTCCAAATCTGGAAGAAAATGTGTCATGCTCCGTATTCATGTGCGTGTCTGTCTATGTGATCCTTTAACTCACGACCTACAAAAGCATGTCATTAAAATAGACTTCAGCTACGCAGAGACATGCACTGACCATAAATTCCAAGACAAACACAGCTAACTGGGGTCTCCTAAAAACAAATCGCAGACAACCAGAATTTTGACTATACATCCTGCAGAAAACATATTAAAATGACAAGCAAACACATTACCGCCTTCAAGAATACACACAGACACTCCCCACTACACAAGAGTTCAGGGGAATTAAGAATTCCCACCATTAAAATGGGTAAACTAGCCTATCTAACAGGAAGATGATATCATGTCCTGTGCAGAAACGTTTGCCAGTTGTTCTGATTGTGTTGTAGGACCATGTCTGCTTCAGTTATATGTCCCACCAAGTCAAAGAACAACAAAAAGATCACGTCTAGAGGATGCAGTTGTTAATTCACACAATAACCCCGTTTTGGCTCCAGCACCAAAACACATTCATGTGATGTATGGGGTGAGAGAGTGCATTTAATGGCAATAAAATCTATAGATATTTCAGTTGCAAGATCATTGATGGTGATGGTAGTCATATTTCTAACACAAACAGAGTCCATGGAATAAAAATATTTGAAGATGTCTTACTTCAGCCTCCTTCTCCATCAAGATCTGATCTTTGTCCATCACTTCATCCTCAACCGTTCTGCAAGAGTCACATAAAAATACATTACATTCTGTGGTCACTCTGAGAACATATTTTTCTTGATTTTCAGAAAAGAAAAGAATGGGAGCTTGCTGAAATGGCAGAAATTAAAGTTTGTGAAAGTAGGTGCAAGAGTCTCATCAAGCCACAGAAATAACACCCTGAGTAGAGGCTTTAGAGTAAGGCTGCAAAATATCGAGAAGATTCTGACATTGCAATGTTTGAATTATGCAATATGCACTGTGCTGGTGACAAAATAGAGGAAGTTTCACCAAATATCTTAAATAGCTGTGTCTGGAAACAATGAAGCATTGAGCAAGTGATTGCTGTGACTACTCTTCTGAAGACATATTTGAGAGAGAAATTAGGTAGTCAAATAACAATGTAGGCAGAGCCTGCGTATCAGACACATGCACAATTTTTTTCTTACTTGACACTGTACGTTCTGCAGGCCTGGGGCATAAAGTAGCAGCAGATAAAAGGTTGAGAGTTTCACATAAATTTATTTAATGTGAACTGTCAGGAAACAGGTACACATGGCTTGGTTTTATGAACAAACCACAAAAGTGCTCCTGCCCTGGCTCTTAAACACAGTTTCCCTTAATCATCTTAGCTGTTTCCACCATATAGAGTCTGCAATAAATCTTCAGCCATATCTTACATGTCCAGGATAGTGAGGTACTCAGCATTAATATCCTATTACTAAACATTCAAAGTGTACAAGGGCATAAACCATGCCATAGTGTACTATATTGCTAAGATCTGCTACTACCGAGTCTGGTCAAGAGGTCTGGTTTCAGAAAGTTTCTCAGTGTGGCTGACCCCTGCAATTGTGTCCTGGCCAGCAAGCAATTCTTAAATCATCAAACCGTAATGCCCTGCTATGTTACTAACACAATGACAAAGCTGAAACAATATACTCTGCAGTCCTGGTTTAAAGGAGGTTTTGTGCAAACTTTAATCTTACCTGCCAGCTCTCTTCAGTCTCTCTGAACGGAAGTTTTCATAGTGTAGGTCCTGCGTCACCTCCTGTAGATCCTGCATGTGGGTTCTACAAAAATGCACAGCTATATTTTAACAACTATAGAAAAAATAATGAAAATCCAGTTAGGACTGAGAGTCTGTCTGAATTACATTTAGCAACCAGTAAATTTCAGCAGTTCACACATGTCTCACACTTGATTATAAAAACACCAATTTTCTGATAGCTTTTTTTGAAAGAAGTTATAAAAAATTATTCAAACATCAGTATCAAAGTAAATATCATTAATGAAAATGTCTGAAATATCCATGACCTGAACAAACACTTAAATAAAACACTTAAGAAAATAACCTTGGAAATCTCTTTCATTTACATGTCGTAGACAGATATAAAACGTGATGTATACACTTGGGCCGCTAAACCAATGAAAATTGTTGCCAAAAACAAAATAGGAATTAGGGGCAAAGCATATATGAATATGTTTAAAATAATATATTTCTATTTACAATTAATTCAAAGGAAAAAACAAACAAACAAACAAAAAAAAAATAAAGCTGTATGGACCAAATGTACAGATTTTGCTATTTGCCACAGAACGAGTTCTAATTGAATTCGTTTAGCCACATTATGGTGCTATGTGGCTAATTCTGACAGAATCTAATTAAATGCACTCAGTTCCATGTCTCAGTTCCACCAAATATGCTCAGGATATTGCACTAAATTGTATTATATTTGTTATTTAAAGGCAAGAGGCCACTCTGGGAAAAGGCTCTACATTGGTAGTGGCCAAAGGTTTAAAAATCTGTGACTAATGGCACCAGGCAATAGAGAATATCAATCTCTTCACTGTGGAATAAAAGTTCATCCCTCCAGAGTTTTGAGAATCATGCAAACATGTCCAGCAGGCCAGCAGGGGGCAATACAGCACCAACACAAAAACATGAGGACTGATTAAGCAGAACAGAAGTGAATTTTGGAAAAATAAGTAAATCTAAAGCAGTTTGTGTACTCACACCAGCATGGTGCGGAGTTTCAGGAAGTCGTTGTGTTCAGGGTTCTCCACTTCCACCACACCCCACGGATAAAGGCGTCCTCGAATCTTTTTCCCTTTTACCTCAATCAGCTGGTTGGAGCCAATCACTGCAAATGGAATGCTGGCCTGAGAAGATATAGCTCAGAGTATTCAAACAGTTCATATACACTTGCATCATAATGTTGAGGTTAATATTTTATCTTTTAGAGAAATAAGACCTCTAACCTTTAGGACACGAGTCTGCTCTTTAAACTCTTCATCCTCATCCGAGTCTGCATCAGGAAGTTGGTAAATGCGGATGCCATGCTCACTGATCTCATCCAGGATCTGAACATAGCAGAAAAAAAAATTAGAAACATACAGGACATAGAATTTCAATTGAGACAAGTAATCATGATTTCACTGTACAATAGACTACAACAACTGACTTCTTTATCACATCTGCTAGAGTAAACTGTTAGCTAAGGTCATGCTGATAAAACCTCAGAATTTTTCACAGTTGTGGTGATATAAGCCCGGGGTCAGATTTACAAAAATGTTCATAGAAAAAATCCTGGAAGAATCTTAATACAAACACAATGGCTATGTTCACACAGCAGGTAACAGTGGCCTAAATCGAAACCATTTCTTCATATATGACACAGGTGTGTTGCTTATGTGGCTGTAAGAACAGCAAAAATCACATTGAACTTGACTTTTAAAATCAGATTTGGGCCACTGCCACAGATTGGATATGTATCGATGTGAACAGCCAGCTCGGAAATCATGTGACTTTTATTTCACTCGATGGCCACTGAGAATGATACATGGACCAAATCCAAAGCATTTTCATTCTATTTTGAGGTGTTTAGGACATGAAAATGGTGTGGTAAAGCATTTTTGTTTTATAAAAACAGCAGGAAACTAAAATCTTGTGAAACTTCTTAATCAAGATTTTTGTCACTCATTTGAGAAAATACAATTTGTGGAAATTGGTATGAATAATTTTTATTCAGCTGTGAGACCCAGCATCATCATTTTATGTTTTTATTATTCTCTTAAATTTTTAGTTTATATGCTGCTTTTCACATTTGGAAAGAAAAAAAGGTGTTTTTGCGACACAGTAATGTCAAATAAAACTCCAGTCTAGTTCTATTTCATTCAAAAAACAAAGTGCTTTGGATGGAAGAGATGGATCTTTCCTTTTGGTCAGCGAGCCTGAAGCACTTCCCTTTGCACATTTGGGTCTGTTAAGGGAGGTGATTTGTTCAGAGTGAAGTCAGATCTAAGTCACATTATACAGGCAGTGTGAAGAGGAAAAACTACTTTTACCTGCTGTGTAGTAAAAGTAAAAATGTAGCTTAAGCAGCTCATAGGAATTAACCACAATCCTCTTTATTAAAAGCTTCAGAAAAGTGTTATTTCAAAGAAATCAAAAACTGGGTTTGACTAAAAAGGTACATGTGATATATTCATTTAATTGGAACTTAGCCACATCTGAACATTTTCTGTAATGTTTCTGATAACGTTCTTTGATGTCTAATGCAGGAAAAGAATAAATCACAAAATGAACATGCATCCACACCCTTGAGGTTAAAGAGGGTGATGTGCAGCAATCAGTGCTGAGTGGAGCAAGATGACAAAGTCAGTCAAAAGACCTGATCTGTCAGTGTTGTCCAAAGACTGAACAAAAGGGTCATCTCTTGTGGCTTCTTGCAAATCAAGGGAGCTGTAGAGCTGAACTCATGACCTCATGTTTCCAAAACCTGAAAATGACTCACTTGGATTATAGTGAAGTGTGCAACTACACAACCTTGTGTGTACAAGCAGACCAGCTGAGACTAGCTGATGAACAAAGAGAAGAAATCGTCTAGTGTAATATGCCCCTAATGCCTGGAACAAGTCATGTCTGCCTCAGGGACTATATTTAATCAAGGACCTTTCAGAATAAAACCCCCTGCAGTTCAGACACACCTGTGGAGGAACAGACATGAGAATTTATTATTCTAACATCAAAGCTGTTTACATAAGAGGCATGTTCACAATACCATTTGGGGAAAGCCAGCCAAAAAACGCGGCTAGCAGACTTTTCCTGACATTCTGAGCACTTTCATGTAATCTCAGCAGGGACAGTGATTCAAAAGGGCAGAAGCGCCCACTCCCCTGGCTTTATAGAACCCCCTCCTGTTATGACTAGGCTTGTTTTCACAGTGTGGAGCAGTGGTGAGATAGGACTGGACGGGACTGAGTGTGTATGAATGTTCGTGTGGGTGTCATTGTTGCGTGGTCCAACTGCAAACAAACAGACCTTGGTCATCTGAGATAAAGCGTGACTGTGGACATGTCGAGCAAGCGAGAGTGCAAGAGTGCGAGAGAGAGCTAGCACGTGTGCAACATGAAGGGAAGGGGAATGTGAGAATGAGCAAGAGAGAAAGCAAGAGAAATAGAGAGGGAGTGGCATGTCCTTATGTTTAGGGCAGGCTCGTACAGTAGTAAGATCATGAAGCATTGGGAAAACACTGGTATAAAAACAAAAAGAGAAAAAAACTAAACCCTTTACTTCACAATGGAAGGAAAAAGAAACATACAACAGAGGAGAAAACATAATGTGCCCCAGTGCCAGCCAGCGACAGGAAGACGTGCTAAGACAGAAGTCCACAGCCAAAGCCGAGATGGCCAAGGATAATTCACTTCAGAATAAACTCCCCAAATAAACTCTCCTTCAGCCGAGCAGCTTGAGAAATGCTTTCATTTGATGATTATTGGAACAACTGTCAATGAGATTTGAAAAAACAGCCACTTTCTGATAGCATTTTAAAAGTTATTCAGGCATCTGTATCAAAGCAAACGTGTCATTAATGAAAATGTCTGAAATATCCATCACCTGAACAAACACATCAAGACCAAAGGAAAAAATTTTTTCCAACTTTTGAAATTGGCACAATTGAGAAAATCCAATCCATACATACAACAAATCCATATTTGAATATAAAAAAACAGAAGCAAAGTTAGCAAAAGATAATCGTAGAACGTAGAAAATACAAACTGAAAACATAGAACAACACAAACAAGAATTCCCAACCACAAACCAAAATGACATACAACGATCAGCCATAAGAATAACGTCACTTCCTGCATTTACTGCACCCTCTACAGTTCCATTATGCATTTCTCTTAAAATGTCTAAATATGAGTCTCTATCAGAGCAATCTGGGCAATTGTTAACCATACTGTACAGAACAAAACCTGACACTAATTAGACTACGATATTCAGAGACAGGACAAACTATCTAGAACAGGTACAACTAAAGTTAAGAAATTCTTCCCTTTCCCTTTTGATGCTGTGTTCCCCAACTGCCCAAAACCAACAAACTGACCATGGTTTAAATAGAAAATTAATAGCAAAAATGCCACTGTGTGTAAAAAAAAAAAAAAAAGGGTCATTGTTAAACTTCTAGCATACAGTTACTGTACTGTTTACTTCCAGGATGTGAAAAAAAATGCACCAAATGTAGGCCTAAAGGCAGCCTCTTCAGGGCAGAATGTGTTTGAGTTGGCCATGTACACCTGGAGTCGGGCCTAGAACAATGGCACAGGAGTCTCTCCACTGCTGCAAATTGAAAAGGGAAGTGAGCCTCACAGGTTCTGGCCGTGATTTGTTTATGAAAGGACGCGTTATGAGTTGCGACCGTGTGTTTGCCGAGCTGGAAAGAGTGCAAGTACCAAGAGGAAAACTCGAGGTGTGGGAACCGTGTCAAGAGGCAGATATGATGGAGGTTCCAAGGGACAAAGGCTACAGCAGCTCTACAGACAGGGCGTGAGAGACTAGATGCTCTTCAGAAAAGCATTCTAAATGATGAGGTGGAAAAAAATGAAAATGAAAAAAGGATTCATTTTATAATGTAACAGTATTTGGTCTTAACCAGACTTTATTAGACTAACAACCTTTTAATATACCTGATTAAGCATCTGTATATCCATAAAATAACATTTCTTTTTTAATCTTAAATTTTTTTTTAATCTTAAAATATTATACCTGCAAGGATCAAGCATTACAGCACCACTCTTACCCTGTCTAAACAATACTGTTCAGAATGGCACCTGTTGCTTTACATAATAATGAGCACAAAACTGTCCCTCATACTTTGATTATCTCTAATCCCAGCAATGGACCTGCATTTATATCAGAGCATAAGTAAAGTCAAGTTTAAGTTGTATAAATAAAAAGTGAGTAAACAGAAATAAAAATACTGATTAAATATAACAGAAACAAGAAAGAAAAAAATGAACTTCAAAGTGGAAAAAAAGCAGTGTTTTCCAAAGTGGATGGCATGGAGCTATTGCAAGTGGGGGTGCAGTAAGGCAAAAGAAAAGTGGTATGTTTGAGCACTGTTAGAAAAACCAAAAAAAAAAAAAAAACACACGGGAGTGGGAAGACACTGCAGAACCACTTTGGGAACCACTTTCTGCTGTCGGTTGTGGTGTTTGAGCCTTGCACACACTTAAGGTATAGTAAATATTGCATGTATTAAAGATAGGTACTACTGTTCACATGCAGCTGCATTTATTTAACCTCTGAAAGTAATTCTCTAACTGCAAAACTCACGCCAACACCTGTGGTATGTGTAATCATCAATACTGTCTCATAATTAACAGTAATTGTGAACGGCACTCTATTCTTGGCCCAATGCATTTTCCTGAGCAAAACAGGAGCTTCATACTGTGTAGAGACATCTATATTTAACCTTCATACACAAGAACATAAATACAGGTCTTAAACCACAACCCCATTATTATTGTACAAACAGAGATTTCACCATGGAGTGCAAAATAGCCATTTCACACTCTGACAAGTTGCAACATGAGCTTACTGCCCCAAAAACATACAATGTAGTTATGCTAAGTCGCTGAATCTGAAAAAAAAAAACTCTCTTACAAACACATTTTGTTTACCAAGCAGATGAAATGTACAGTATTTATTGAAGCATGGCTTGCCAGGCCTTAGAACAATACTTGGAAGTTGAAACATTCTCTGAACAAGAAATGAAGTCAACAATGTGGAGGAAAAAATAATGAATGTGTGAAAAGGCATCTTGGAGTGACCGAGGTTGAGAAAAGTCAAACCACCCAGTTAAGAGTTGTTAGAAAATCTCACAATCTAGCGAAAGCCAAAAAACAAATTTCAGCATTCCATAGCAGGCAGTCACAAACACAAATTTTTAAGTTTTACACCTTCATCTACTTGCTCTGAACTTGACCACTGAATACTTGGAGGTTCCAGAGGCTTTCATTTACACAAAAACATCCAAAAGATTTATGTAAGCCACAGACAAACTCCACAGGACTGACCAATTACTTGGCAGTGTATGAGTGTGTAACAGCATGTATCAAGGTTGTGTTAATCTGGCGTCTTACAGGCAGCAGGGTGCTGCAAAAAGCTCACATTGGCAAATTCCAATCAGAGATGACCGTGCGTGTGTGTGTGCACAAGGAGCTGCAAGACAAGGCTTACATAACATATTAAAAGTATATATATATATATATATATATATATATATATATATATATATATATATATATAAAACATTAGAAAGCCTTAAATGAGGTGTTGCTATAGAAAGTTTTAACACAAGCATTAAAAATTCTATGAATAAAGAATTTAGTCGGTTGTTAGTCCCTGTTTAAACATGGGGCTAAGGAGTGACCTAGTTTGAGTTGGCCAAACAAGTTTGAATAATAAGGAGTTTATTTATTATGGTGGTGTTTTGTTCTGTTGATCATATTTATTTAAACTGCATTTAATCATATTGCAATTTCAAAATCATTACATCTCACCAAGCAAAACATGAATTTGCGGCAAATAAATAAATAAAAAGAAAGCACGGAACTTTATAGAACTTTACAGTGCAGTGCGAAGGAATGGTAAATTATTTGCTAGCTAGCACTTAAATGCAACTGTAGTAAAAAATAATTAATAATAAATAAATAAAAAAACACTTTATTTCTGAAAAAATTCTGAACATGTTTCCTCTCCAAGGTGGAATTATCTTCAAATTCTGGAGACGCCTAACATTAAAGTACACAGACCAAAATTACTACAAAACTAAAGAACAAATGAATTACAAATGACTTTATGTGGTAGTTCAAACAGTGAGTAAAATTTAAAAAAGTTAAAGTTTAGCCACATACAAACCAGAATAAATGTTTTCCTCAAACATACCATTCCACCTCAAAATGTGCAGAGCTTTTGAACATAAACAAACCAGAGAGAACTTCAGTTCCCTACAATTGTAGACATTCCCTTTATTTTAAATGTTTTTAGCTTGTAAACATGTAGAACCACTCCCAAAAAATACACTGCTTAACGCTTGTTCTTTAGTGGTTGCATAAAGTTAATATTATTATTATTAAACTGTTAACATCAAATATTCCTATCACAATTATAACATGCCAATTTGGAGGCCCGGGACCTTTCCCTTTCTTTCCAAAAGGCTATTTAAGCTAAAGAAGCAGATGCCTTAGAATTCATAGGAACACATCAAATAATGAGACTGTAAACAAATAATATCAAATATATTAAAGCAGCAGTACTTTTGCCTATTGCTAGGCTTTTGTGGAGGGAAATATGTGAACACCAGTGCTGCCACTCTCATGCCTCTTTCACATATGAACTTCTGAACTTCTACAAAAACTCAGGAACATCAGATCCGGAGATGTCCTGGAGTAGTCACATGCTGCACACTGTGTTAGGTTTTTTGTGTCTCGCTGCAGGTAATGTCCTACATGATTTGGCCTAGGGTGGCACCTGTGCATCTCATGCAGGAAACATTCCTGAACATTTGTGGCTGGGTTCTGACATGTGCTGAGTCTGACTTCACCCTAAGTCTCTATAATGTAGGCTGTGGAATAAAGTCTGGGTAACGTCTGGGATGAATGCTGCGGGTCTTTGCCTTCACATATACAACTCCTACGGTAAACTCCACAAGATTTCTTTGCTACCATGCATGTGTAAAAGGGGTCTATGTGATCTGAGGCAGACAAGTATGGCAAGAGGGCCTGGATGTGATAATTGGTATAAAAGTTATTCAAGTGACAAATAAAAGATTTACTTGAATGAAAGGGCTATAATTTCACTCATATACAAATATACAACATACAGTGTGAAAGTTAATGAGCTTCAGCAAGACTATTAAAACATGATAACTGCCTATTTGACATATTTTTGTCTAAAGAGTAAAATACTCCCAAGAGCATATTGTGCAATGTATCAGACGTAGTAAATCTTAAAATCTGATCATAAAAGGTCAACAGACACATATTTGAGACACTCTGAATGTAAGGTGTAGAAAAAGTTTCACTTTACAAGACATCCCAAGGTCCAACCAAGTTAGTGTGCTATATTAATGTAAGAGATCTAGGACTTTATGGATATATATTACTACCAAAAAATCTGCACTATCCAAATATGAGCACCTTCATACATGAAATAAACACAAAGTTGCTTTGAATATACAGCCATTATCAAGCAGGTTAAATTGCAGCCCTGAGGATCACGTTGCAGGGACTGGGAGGGTGTGTGTTGCAGTAATGAGTATTTATTGTTTTTACCATGAGTGATAATTGTGAGCAAGTGGCCTAGTGCCAGGTTGCAGTCACTGTGCATGTGAAGCCAAATAAACAGCACTCATTTATGAAAGGGGACACACACACACAGGCAAACACTGTAAAGCACCCTTTAATTTAGGGTTTTGATGGTTACGGTAGATAAATGTGAGATCATGGGTTGCCCATACACAGGATGTGCTTTAGGCTCAAATTCTTAAAACGCCTGACACTGAAGAGATAACGTTTCCCGAGCAGGTCAATCAGCAATCTGTTTTGCAACTACACCACAAACTGAGTGCACAGCAAGAGTCATGGCCTAAACCTCAAAAACAAAACACAGTACTAACACACACACAAACAGTGTATCACTCAAAAACACGCACAAATCTTCTGGGATTGTTCAGGGTAGGTTTCTTGGGGCACGCTGGCCAAAAGACAATAGGAGGAAAGCTTTAAGGCAGCAGTGGGTATTGGACAACAACCACAAACAATTAAACTCCAGTGTAGGAAAGAGTTACACAAATATTAATACAAAATATTTTCATGTTTTTTGTGTAGTGCTATAAATGTCCACCCAGCCAGGTCAGTAACTCAAATGGTCCCAGGAATAAACTTTAATAAAGTTAGAAGAGTGGTCACAAGTTGTGACAGCATGTGCAAGAATTGTAGTGCCTATGACTTCCATCTGTTTCAACTACCCCCAGAAATCTACATATTTTCTAACTTTAATTTTGAGCCATTCTTAAAAGATTCTCTTCTGATTATGTGTTGTGGGTGAAAAAAAGCATCTTAGAACAAAGAACATTGTAAAGAATCACATTGAACACTTTATCTCCCCGTTGAACCGATCTTAATAGCAGGATGTTCTTGGGAAAAATGGGACCTGAGTATTAAGCTGAACACTATGAAAGTATTACATTTATAACATTATGTTTTATTTATTTTTATAAATATAATCTTTCCATTTTTTGGGCTGGAAAAATCAATTAATAACCACAAGCAATGAGAGCCTTGATAACTTCAGTTTTTGTGTAAGTTTTCTATGTTTATGAACAACTCTTCTCAAGCCAAATATCCCAAGTCCTGGCAGCCATAACTACCTGTTGTTCTAATTCTTTATAATGGTTGTACACAGCCTGGGCTTTCATTGTTGATCTGCTACTACTGCTCAAATAGAACTCTCTGTGTCTCTAAAGAGGAGAAAAGTAAAGGAACCAGTATTTTGAAATACCATTATTGTAACTGTACACAGGATACATTTTATTTTACATGGAATCTCTCCAACAGAAACAATAAAAAAAAAAATTATAAAATGCAAAATAATAATAATAAATGTAATATAAATAAATAAAAAATTATATATATATATATATATATATATATATATATATATATATATATATATATATATATATATATATATATATATATATCTTTAATAATTTCTATATTGGAGGGATTACCTTTTACTTTCATAATTAATTGCTTAAAAGTTATGTTACAATTAATAATAATAGATGCTGAATTGAGCCCAAGTGCTTCAACTCTGAATCACTGGTCCACAGAGCGACACCCAGACACTTAAAGAGTAAATTCTCTGGGAGTCAAATCCTCTAAATCCATTTACTTCGACTATATTCTGCGGCTTTCACCATGAAGTTTGGCAGGATGGCTTGGAAATCATAATCTGAAAATATTCTAGGACATTTCATAGCATTATCTTTCCCATGTTATATAATGAAATGAACACTGCAGAACTCAAATTGAAATTTTTTTTGTGATCTCCTTTTGATACGACCAATGCCCAGAACTCTGTACCAGACAGTATTCAAACAAATTTACTACAAAACAATGAGGAATACACTGGAAAGCTTTTGGGAAACATAAACTTGTCAATGAAAACACTACACAGTATGTGCCCATAGTGCTTTAGCATACATCATTCCTACAGCAGGATGTAAGTGAAGGCCAAGTGCTACTGAAACATCTCCAGAGTGCTTTATGAGCTGCAGGCCACTATGACCTCAGTCAGGGAAACTGGCGCTAGGTTTGATAAGAGTCCAGCAAACTGCTGCCCAGGCCCCCTCCACCAATTGCTCGGACACATTTCAGGAAAGCCATATTGTTCTGGACAGGATGCTTCCCTTTTCATGAAATCAGGGCTGTGGAGAGGGGACTGACAGAGTGGGACAGCCTGTTCTTCAGAGAGAGTGTGTGTAAGAGAGACCAAAAGTTTGCCTTGCATGGTGAGAAAATAGTGGGTAAAGAAAAAGAACAAAAAAGATAAATATCAGACCGACTACATAAGCACAATAGGCTATTTGTCTTAATTCGGACTAGGCTATGGGCATTTTAGAAAACTTGGCACTCACAATGACATCATCACAAGGAGAGGGGAAAGACATGCTCATTTGGCCTTTTATTGCCCTGTTTAACCTGGCACAATCTAAAGCAGTGTTTCCTGTCAACACTTGGCCATGAGTTCACCTTTCACACACCAGAGTTGAACAGCAACATAACCTTTTATCAATAGATTTTCTATACCCTCACAGCAGTATCAAACTAACATGATCTCAAAAATTAGTTCATATATGACAAAAGGGGTACTACTGCAGATACTTGTAACATTTATATGTTATGATTTATTATATTATCATTAAGCAAGTGCACATTCACTAGTGGCTCTGTTTTGCTAAAACCGTGCAAATGGCCTGTTAAACACCCACAAGCTACAGAAGCGAGCTACAGAACGAGAAGTGTAAGTTGTTGTAGGAGAATGTCAAGGAAGATGGCCACAGAAGGATGACAAACTGAAATCTTAACATTCTGGTGATCACTTGAATAATTAGATAACTGCAGAAATCTGATTAAGAACGGATTATTAAGTGCATGCAAACACACACTTTGAAACCAGGGGGTTCAAACTATCTAAATGTGCAACATAACTCTGCTGCAAGGAAAACACCATATAATCAATCAATCACAACTACCACAAAGTCCTAACTCTTTTGTGGAAAAATTAAGGCAAAATACAAGAACAGTTTGGCAAGCAGAGGTGTGCATTCATACAGGAAGGCCAAAAAGCAATAGAGGAAACAAGCAAATAACAGGAACTTCTAAAAATAAAGACACTTAGTGATGCCACAGCTATATATGTAGTTGACAACTGAGCCCCTTGACTTCCTGCACATAATTGTCCATTAAGAAAGCGAAATGCATCTCAATGACAACAAAAAGAGGCCAATCCAGCTCAGTTCAGCTGGTTCTTCAGAAGAATCGCTGTATGCTAAGTCATCTTGTGTGTTCTGAAGGTCTGAGAATTTTAGCACTGAGATGACCCTGGTTGAACCAAACTTGGGATTTCACCGTCAGTAAATGCATGCAGTGATTGCAGGAAAAAGTCGAGATTGCATTGTGCTTATCATCTAATCCCAAACTATTATGTTATGATATAACACAATGTGAAATATAATTGTACAACTACATTTATCAATTTTAAACATCTTGGTATTGGTAAGCCAACATTAGCAGGTTTTAGTCAGGTTACTGGGGTCATTCATGGTCTGACCTCATTCTTGGCATTTGGCTAAACTGTGGATAAAGGTCGAGGTGGATTTTGCCAAGCCCACCTCAGGACGTCACTGGGAGGAAATGCAGTGATTGCAGGAAGACAACCAGATTGCATCGTTTATATCATGTGACTGTCCACCAAAAACACCAGTATAATGAGGCACAACGTGCATTCTCACACACGCACACATAAATCCCAAGCCAAGGAATGTTCACTGATGTGGTAAAAACGGCCTACATTATAGCACATTATATATATAGGCTGATCACCCTCAGGCTGTTGTGTGTTGTTGTAAGGGCTGTAAGATCCACCAGCTGCCTCTTGATTTCCTAAAACTCATTGTAATCTTTTTAATGCAGTATAACTAAAGACAGACAATCAACTGAGCCACAAGAGAATAGACAGATTAACTTCGTGATATCTCTCTCTCTCTCTCTCTCTCTCACACACACACACACACACACATAATGCTGGGATTGTGTGTGTGTGTGTGTGTGTGTGTGTGTGTGTGTGTGTGTACCATAGTTAAAATTTAGGGTGGGCCGGTCTCCATTAAGAAACTCATTCATTTCATCCAATATATCATTTTGCACAAGGCTGCAACATACAAATAAACATTCTGATCAGCCACAGGATTTTTTTTAAACATTTCACATTAGTAACTAAAGCATTGATAATACTTTTTTTCTACTGATAATATTTAATATTAATTCCACACGAATCCATATGGGCTTTGGGGATCTGGAAAAGGCAGGGTGTACTCAGGGAGTATGGGTTGGCAGTTTTGCATGAAATCAGACTTGTTCAATTGGGTGCTGGATTCTGCCAGGGCTTTGCCTCATCTCCACTCCTGTTGCTAATGCTGAATAGGGTGGCAGAGTCTGGGCGAGGTGTGGCAACTGCAGTAATGCAGTCATTGTACAAGACCGTAGTGGTGAAGAGAAAAATTAGCCAAACTGCACTTTTTATAAGTTGATCTACATCTCACGCTCATCTATGTCATCAGCTTTGGGTAGACAGAGAATAAGATAAATAGTAAACAAAAGCAGATAAAGTGACCAAATCTTGCAGCCCTCACATATACATATCAAATTACCAAAGTCTTTTTCTTATAATAACACTAATAATTATTTCTTATAATAATTCTAATAATTGAGAAAAATACCATCGGACATTCCTCTGCCTCCAAAGGTACTTGCACTTACTCTCCCAGTGTTGGTGGGATTGTGTGTTGGGGATGACAGCTAAGAGCTTATGGGATGAAATTGGAGAAAATAAATGACTGAGTGAAAATCGGACAAAATGCATGCTATTAAAAAAAGTAAATCAATGATATACTTAGCTTCTTAAGCTTCAATGTTAAGTGAAGCTGACACTCTCATGTAGATTTATTCCAATGTTGTTTTGGCCAAAATCTCAATATGTCCCTCTTTGTTAGTCACAGTCACAAATGGTGCATACATTCTTATATATCCTGCCATAAACAAACTTCAGATCATCCACAAAGGCTTACATTATTCATGTCTATTCTGAGACAGACACACACAGAGATTGTTTCATACAGTAAGATCACTCTCGGGAGGAGGTCTTTGTGTAAAATGAAGAGAGGGAGAGATTCGAAAGAGAGGAAATCCTATTTACATTCTTTCTAAAACATACTGTGCAGGCGAGCACACAAGCACACACAGATCTTTCTCTCCCACTAAATACAAGCTGTCAGTGTAACTTACTGCTGAAAGTAAGGGTAAAATTTAACAGATGTCAGCTCCACATTCCATGTACCTTCTTAAAATGCAACCAAAATAAATGAATCTGTCTCTATCTATTATATTAATACATAGGGCAAGAGGAACACCAAAAATTTAAGCACTGACATAACCAAACATATGTCACAAATTGTCTAATAAAATATTTGCCTCAAAAACAGATGTTATTTTTACATTCATAATGGGCAAAGATGTGTTATAGTAGGAACAAAACAAGCTTCAGAAACAAATATGTATACTACACGTTTTTTAATATTTCACCTGAAATTCAGGCTGTATAAAAGGAGGATAGTAGGAAAATGCATTTAGGGCTGTGCCATATCGTATCGTTCGCAATAATATCATCATAATTTTTAAAATGATTTTAAAAAGTCAATACCATGATATAATATTATAACATGTTTACCTAACGACGTCACACAATTAGCCATAATACAGCATACGTTCTTTATACGAGTCGTTTAGGCACAATGAACTATGGTAGAGAGTGGCTGCGAATGATTGAAATTACATTTGTAATAAATAAAATCATCTAATACTTTTAATATATATTACATATATTTAATATAATAAATAATAAAATAACATGTTCTTGAAATTAATAAAAGTATTTTTAATTGTTTTGTCATATCACCAAGGATACTGTTATCGTGCAAATACCCTAAAATATTATGATATTATTTTAGGGCCATATCGCCCGCCCCTAAACGCATTAATGTAATAATAAAATGCCTTAACTTTATTTTCATGGCCAAAGTGCCTAAATGGTAATGTGAACCAGGAGGAAAAATGTAAATATGCATTTGCAACAACATGCAGATTCAACTAGAATGTTGACTGCGAAGTTTATTTTTCTAAGCATCATAGTCCTTCATATGTCACATACATAAGAGAAAATATGCGTAGCATAAGTGGAAAATAGGGTGAAGTTGAAAAATTAGGTGAGGCAGGCAGACGAGTGCAAGAAAAAGTGCAAGAGTAATGTTAGTATATTCCTGTTAAATGTCTGATAACAGCAGAGGGCAATCTGAGTAAAAACAGACCAGTTGTACTATAAATTACACACGGACACACCAGCAGGAAAGCACAGAATGTTCCGGGAGTCCAAACCCTGGCGATGTCCAGCTTCACACCGATGGGGCGTACATAAGTGTCTGTGTGTGCACTCAGGAGACAAAGGGAAGCATCTGCTAAAATCAAAGTTTGTCTACTATTGTCCAGGTCAGGGTGCTGTTGCTGCCCCAATACATGCTCCACATGGCTAATAGCCCATTTGCATAGTTGTCTCTGGGCCAAGGTGTCAGGAATAAGATTAACAATAGCAACCACGCAAACACAAGTGTGTAGTCACACTTATCTCCTCACCTGCTGTGTTTGTGTGAAACTGAAATAAACACAGACACACACACACACACACACACACACACACACACACACACACACACACACACTCACCCTCTGCTTGAGACGGTCCCTTTCTCTCAGTGTCAGAGTGTCAGCTTTAGCAATGACAGGGACGATATTCACTTTGCTGTGGATGGCTTTCATGAACTCCACATCCAGGGGTTTTAATCTAGTAGAAAACACACGCACAGCCCCCCCCCCACACACACATTATTACATAAAGAAAATAAAACCAAACTTGGTTGGTGTTTAAAACAATGTTGTGTCCTGAGCAATGCTCAGAAACTGTGTGTGCATTAAAGCATGATTTACCCATGACCAAATGGAGATATGAAGTAGAAGCAGCAGTGAACTCTGTTGTCCACAATGTGTCTGCGGTTAAGGCCACTCTCATCATGCAGGTAGCGCTCAAACTGATTATCAATGTACTGGATGATAGTCTTAAAGCTGATGAGGAAACATGATAAAATGTGTAAATGCTCAAGTTTATATTAGGGCAAATATGGGTAATATGTCAAAAGTCATACACAAACCGTTCATAATTTGCATTCAAAATGCCATTAACTACAAGATAAAATTTGTCAGAAACGGCAGAAAATATATTCAATAGAAAGTTACACAAACTTTACATTAAATTTGTCCACTCTTCCTCACTTCCTTCAAAGTTTAATATCAATGTGTTATAGCTGTTCCATACCAACAAAAGCTCTTCCCAAATGGGTTCATTTAAAACAGGCACTCACATCCACAACTGCCTGAACATACTTTAGTTGCTATGCAAATTTCTGTCATGTGCATCTAACAGGAAAATAAAAAAGGGGGGAAAACCTACTCAGAAAATGTGATTCCTAACCATGGTTCAGAAAGACCAAATAAATGACTCAAATGAATAGTGCTTACAGCTTTCATCTTTGAGAGATTTAACACTGTATATGTATTGCTGAATAATATTCAGTTTAATACAAAGAACTAAAATATAATTGCTGATTGCAAGTTAAAAGGAAATACTCTTTTGTCATACTACTGCACAACACAACAAAGTTCTCTCTTCATCTAAAGCTGAACTCAAAACCAAGGACGTTGCTAACAACCGATGTTGAAATACACAATTTTACATTTTAATAATAAATTCTGCAGAGATGAGTATCAGAAGGAAGCACTATGCACATGTTCTACTCCGGCACACAAGACCATAAATTAGTCAGATTGCACACAAACAAACATTCTCATGAATCACCATAGATTGGACCTAGTTATCTGATGCTTGTGTTCCGCTGTTTGAATGCTCAACATGCACACTACATCTCATAGGAATCACCTCTGCTCCTCCACTGCCCAGACACACAGATATTATCTTCCTTCAGTTATGTCCTCACGTCTGTTTTTCTGAAACCACAACACTGACAAATCTCCCTCAAGGCAAAATGTCCAAAAGAGGACAAATGGAAATGACTATATGTTGTCAGGTGGATGCCACTGCAGAGGCAGAATGTTAAGCAGGGAGGAAATTATTTCATCAAACACCACATTCTCAGCGTTCCACAGGAAGACACCAGACCACAGTTATGAATAATAGGTATTTCAATTTCCGCATTTATTTGCCAGGGAACAGGTGCCCTTGAAATCACACAAACACACACACTGACCAGTCTTGACTGTTGATGGCATCTCCGTAACCAGGTGTGTCCACCACGGTGAGGCGGAGCTTAACCCCTCTCTCCTCTATCTCCACTGTCGATGCTTCAATCTGCACTGTACGTTCAATCTTCTCTGCAATTAACGTAATAATAAACAATCTCTGAGAAACAACGTACATGGATATACTCACAGAAAAATAACTTTACACAATTAATTTCATGGAGAGTTGAGCGCTCGCTAAACTCCTCCACTACAAACCAAATATTCAATAGCATCTTGGAAGCTATAACTAGATTTTTTTTTGTAGGTTACTTCCAATTCAGATCCAGAGGATTTGGAGTAAAACTTTACCCATTTACTAAATGAAAGACACAAAATTGATGTTTACGGTCTTCATTAAATAGAGTGAAAAGGCATTATTTGACAAAAATCATGGACAAATTTTACGTGTGCTCCATGGTATGTAGGTTCACAAGCAGCATGTCTTAGTAACAAACAAAGTTTTCTTTGTAAGTGTAAATTGTAACAATTGGCTTTTTTATTTGTCCCTTTTCAATTTTGCACCATTTAATCTTTGCTTGTAGCTTAAAATATTTATTTATTTAATTAGCATACAGTAAAAAGCTACTTTTATTTACGTGTCATTAATTTAGGCTTTAGTCTGTATCATTAAAATCTATTTTTGATAAGCTGCCAAACCTCATGGCATTATGCATGTAGCCTTCAAATATATACTGAGATCTGTTAAAGCATTCAGGGGTACAACACCCCGCTAAAGTCAGCCACCAAAAAACTGACATAGGACTCCATATATGATGTTAAATGTGACTGATTAAAAGAAGGGTTAAAAAACAATTAACTGCACTCCAAAACAAAACCAACCAAGACATTAATATTTCCCAATCCAAGATGATTTAGAAATGAAACTATTCATAAAACAGACTTGACTGTAAGCCCCCACAGTCACTGTCAGAGTAAAAGTCCATCTTGAGCACAATAATAATTGATATTAAAGTTCAGTAAAACAGGGCCAGGTAAAGATATGTGACCTTTCAGAAACAGAGCCACGGGCTCTGACTTTCATTAAAAGTGGGCTGTTTTCTTCAAAGTTTTAATACACATTCTACTCAGCTGAAGGCTTTAGGGGGCTTTTCCAACAGACAAATCAAAATGAAAGCCTTTCTGCATTCCACGAGCAGCACTGTGTTTCAGAAACTTCTTAAACTAACTATTCATCTATTCAGACTTATTTCATTATAGGTAGGGGGCCAAGGGGGAAAGGGAAGAGGGGGAGAAAAAAAAGGAGGCACAGAGAAGGGAGGAGTGAGAAACAGAAAGAGAGGGAGGGAGAGAAGAGAGCTCATACATTTAGGGCTTACTTTACTTGGGGACATTTAAACTGCAGACGCAGTAATAGTAACTGTGTGTGTCTGGGTGTTTGTATTACCTGCTGCACCAGGTATGTAGCGCTCTGGGTAGAGGTCAGTTAAGAACAAGCTGTTGATGAGAGTGGATTTACCCAAACCAGACTCTCCTAAAACACACAAAAAATACACAAACAAGTCAGATCTAAAAATATCAATCAATAATGTTCATGTGAATGTTTGTGTGTACATGCATGCACATTAATTTAACTCACCTACTACCATCAGTGTAAACTCAAATCCCTTTTTAACAGATTTCCTGTGTACCTGATTAGGGAGGTTGGCAAATCCTACATACCCTGCAGCCTCAGGGAACTATAACACAAACACACACATCAATTAAAATGCATTTTTATACATTAGTTTTTTTGTATTGTAAAAACTTTTTGGGAAGAAGGCATGGTGCAAGATCTCAATGATGGGTAAGGATGTTTGGAGGAAGAGAAAAAAAATGTTGTACAATGGTACACAGTGATGAAATGTGTGGGATGTGAGAAAATTATAATTAATATTTATAGTTAAATATGACTAGGGTCATGAAATAACATGGCAGAACATTCAGATTTCAGTCTTTGGAATTTTTAGATTATCATTTTAATAAGTGTACAAATAAGTTTCTAAGTATTTATGTGGAACATAATTGTAATACAAGTTTGAGAGTTTTTCAATTATACATTAAACAAAATATCTAAATCTCGTCTCTTTCACACAAACTCCAGAGCAACAGTCACAACAGAGCATTTTGGCATGGAGAAGCACCTGTGCAGCATGCAATAGAAACTCCAGAACATTGCCCGCTCTGTTGTGACTGTTGTTGTGCTGTATCTGACTTTGCCCGGAGTCTTTAGTAGGGTGCTAGGAAGATATAGTCTGTGTAATGTCTGGGACAAATGTTGTGGATGTTTGCGTTCACACATACAGCTCCTCCAGGTAAATTCTGGGACATTTCTGGATTATGCTGCATGTGTGAAAAGGGCATTATATGCCTAATACTATAAAGAATATGTATTATATAAAAGAATTTGTTATTGCTCAGTTAAATTGAGGTGCTATTGTTTGGTATTTCAAAAACACCAATTACTCAATTAAGCATCTGAATAATAGGTAGATTAATCCAGCCCAGATATAAACAGAGGTGAAAGGCCTAAATGATACTTTGTTCTACCCACCTTGCCTTTTTCTCCAGATTGTGACATGCCTGCAGCCACTTGGCAAAAAACTGAAACAAAAGAAAACATTCAACCTCTTAACTGTCTGAGTATAGTTCACTTTGAGCTCATAATTTAGAGGGCAAATTAATAGCCAGGATGGAAAACAAAAGGTTCCCATGTTTTATTCAAACAAAGGCAAACTCACTTTCATCTTAATGGGTTTCCACTTCCGACATTATTAAAAGTGATTGACTGACTGACCCTATTACCTTTACACCCTCAAGCACATGTGATGGATGGTCTAAAGCTGTGCCCTGGAGTATGATATTCAGCAGTGAGAGAATAAACAGGAGTGTATGAGAACATACACAAAGGGAGAGAACAATCCTGTTTATCTTTCATATCTCATCCCTATGCATTAATTAAAGCTGAGATGTCAGTTGGTGAACCTCATTCACCTCTGATGCTAAATACCTACCACAGTGCTTCACATTTGCCTGGAACAATGCCATTTTTGTTACTGTTTGACACTATGCATTTCCAGAAGACTGTAGGCACCTTTCAATGAGTGGTTTCCACCATTTCAAGGCACACCCATTGCTAATACAGGCATTCAATCAGCCACACGTAATCCTTAATTCAATGCTAAGTCAGGGCTGGACAGGTTATCAAGAGTCCAGCATTGGCCTGTGAAGCAGGAGAACTGCATTCTCTGGTGTGATGGTGCTCCATTAAATATCACTCTTATGAGTTAGAGTGATATTTGTGAGAACTAATGACCTAACCTCAGAGATGTTTATGAGGTTGAATACAACAAATCTGCAAAGCAATATCCCTACATCTAGTGTAAATCCCTCCTAAAAGAATAAAGACTGTTACATCAGCAAATGAAAGGTGGGGGAAAAAAAAAAAACAATACCAATAAATTATGGTACTGAAGATGAACTGGGCAAGTTGGTGTCTATAAACTATTGGCCATATATATACGTTAATTGTATATGTAAATTGCTATTCAGGGCTTACATTTTTTAACTTGAAATTCTGATTTTCCTGTTGACCAACCACAAGATTTATATGTATATTTGTGTATACGTGTGTGTATTGTGTTTGTCTGCAGAGTTTGTCCAGCTGTATGTCTTCTGTAGTTGCTGGATTTCCCTCCAGTTACATCATACTCTTCACCATAGCCAAGCAAATATCGTTTCCACAAGAAGTATGCTGAAGTGTTTATTCATTACCTAAATTCATAGCACAATCCAGTGTAAGAAATTTCATTAAGCCTGAAATCCAACTTCTATTGCTCATAACACGAGAGTAATTTAAGAGTTTAAAAGGGGTACTGGCAGACTCTCAAATAAACATATTGTAATTTGTAATGTTATATGATAAGAACATTTCATTTTTGTCTCCTTTCCGCCTACTCCCTTATTAGTAAGACTTTCCAAGGTCATCCCCAATCCAGCAAGAACATTCACAGGTGAAGTGCTCTTCAGCAAGGCACCTAAACCCAAAAATGTTCCCGGGGCACCAGGTGTATGGGTTCAATGCCCCTCATAATTAGTGCGAGTGTGTGTGTCCACTGCCAAGGATGGGTTAAATGCAGAGGCCAAATTTCATTGTACTGCTGTACAGTGACCATAAAGCATGATTTCACAATTCGAAAGAAAAAAAAAAAAAAAAAAGGAACCTCTATGGAGCTGTCAATATGGACTGTACTTATACAACAAATCACCCTGTGTTCTTCCTGTGTCTGCGTGGGTTTCCTCCAGGTGCTCCAGTTCCCTCCCTCAGTACAAAAACCCACGTTGGTAGGTAGATTGGCGACTCAAGTGTCCATAGGTGCAAGTGTGAGAGTGAATGTATGTGTTGCCTGGTGAAGAACTGGCGCACCCTCAAGGGTGTGTTCCTACCTTGCGCCCAGTGATTCCAGGTAGGCTCCGGACCCACCACAACCCTAAACTGGATAAGCGGTTACAGACAATGAATAAATGAACGAACAAATCAGCTATACAGTTGCACTTACTGAAAAGTGGTAAGGGCCCCAAATCCGAAACACAATCCAATGTACACCCACACACCCACACAGGGAAGCTTCAAGTGATGAAAGCAATAAAGCTGTAGCAGATGAATGAAGTGACTCTATAATCGGGCTACTAATTTAAATTGGAGAACAGTGGAACCTATTAACGAATGCCTACACTAACGAACTTTCCAAGATACGAAACAGGCATTTGAATATTTTTTGCCTCCGCCAATGGACCATGACTCTAGAAACGACCTCCGCCGAGTTACTGTGTTACTCCTCCAGTCAGTCGTCACGTCTTCAAGGTAGCGATATGTAACCACTTAAAACTTTATTTCTTTTTAGCAATGCTACATGTATTTTTTTTACTAATTTGAGAGTTTTGTAAACATATATCAGTGCAAAAAGGGTAATTTTTGGGGTGGGCTGGAACGCATTAAGTGCTTTTCCATTATTTTAAATGGGGAAAATTGACTCGAGAAACGAAATTTTCTACTTACGAACCGGGTCATGGAACAGATCGAGTTCGTAGGTAGAGGTTCCACTGTACTTACTTTCTGACTTTAAATTAAATTTTTATAAACATCGTCTGTATTTTTGTGATTAATCACAGTTTGCACACACCCAGATTTATTAAAATACTTTTCTACATTTCTGCTACTGTTCTTAAACCTTAAGTGAACCCACAAGTAAATCTCAATAATCTAATTAAATATTTAGCTCTTTTGTTATTTATTTAAATTGAAATGTGCATTAATATGAATATGCTGAGAAATTTGGTCCAGACATGAACACACACACACTTTCCACCACCAATAGCAACTGACCACCAGTGGAGACCTGACTTGAAAGATTTACCATTTGAACAGTAAAGACAAAAACTGTTTCGAGGTTCTTAACAGAATTCCCCACAGGTCTTTCCAGAGAATAAGCCGCAGGGGCATGTGATTGGAGTGCCACACATACAGTCAGCTTATTACTGGAATTAACACCCCTGGAGGCCTAAAATGTGGGGTGGGGGCTGGTTCCACTTGCATTAGTCAGGCTGATGGCTGCCTAGACACCACAATGGACACTGGGACTTCACACATGCTTTAACTACTTCACAAGCTAAATAAGGTTTCCCTGCCACCCTGGGTACCAGACTATTGGCTGTTTGCTTTGCTCCTGCTAAAACAGGCTAGATCCAGTACACACAAATAGCCAGTATGGCATAACAAAGCATGGGAAGGTGGAAATGAGGTATCTTTTCTTAAAGACTTGCCTATACAAACAGTGATCATTTTCATCAAATTTAACTAATCCCAGCAAGTGTATCTGGCATTACTTCAAGATTAAACTTGTTTCTCCATCAGCACAGGCCATAATCTTTGCCCAAAACTGAAGAGTTTATGCATACACAAACTGATGCAAGGGCCTTTAAGAACACATCCAAAGCTAATTAATTAACCTGAAAGAGTTTAGTGGTCAACAACCAGTGGTCAAACTGTAAAATAAAACTTTAAGTGGTGTGACAGATATCATTGACCGGGGTACCTAAATATTTGCATGCAACTTTACATTACTAGTAATCCTTTAGAGATATTCTTTTAACTGTATCTTTGCTGCTGGCCCTAGTAATATATTTATTTTATCTTTGATAGTAGGTGATTAATGTACAATTAATAAATAAGCTTTTTGCAATTATTTATATTTATATCTCAATTATTTTACATGTTTAAATTTTAAAGAATAAGCACACAGGGAGTTAAAGGAATATATTAAAAAAAATTAAAAATTAATTAATACAAAAAAAAAACAAAAAACAAAAAAAACACCACACAAAGCACATTAAATGAGACGTGTCATAGCTCTAAATCATGCTTAAAGGGTGCAGGTGAGCAATGTTTCACGAACAGGTGCCAGTCCTTCACAGGGCAACACACTCACACCTATGGACACTTGAGTCACTTGAGTTTTTGGACCATGGGAGCAAACCAGAGCACCCGGAGGAAAACCACACAGACACTGGGAGAACACACCAAACTCCTCACAGACAGTCACCCGGAGCAGGACTCGAAACTCCAACCCCAGATCCCTAGAGCTGTGTGACAGCGACACTACCTGCTGCGCCACCATGCCACCCTTAATTCCCAAATATTATAACCTTATATTTATTTATTTTCCTCCAAATAACTTTCACAAATTAACACTGTTTATTATATCATATTATAGTTTTTCTTTTTTTTAAAGAATGTCCAATGATCTACATAACTACTTCCTAAGTCTGTCTCCAGGTGTTCTCAATTCTCATATGCAGAATCAGTTGTTGCTTAGTACACATTCAAAATGCTCAGCATTTTGAATCATAAAAGGTCTTCTAGACAAAGGACGGAATACCTCACAAGAATGGGGGAAATAACACACTTACTGTACCCAGAGTTAAAAGTTCAGGATGACTTGTAAGCTTTGAAGGCAGAAAGGGTGTATTTACATTATGATAGACTTATTTCCTCTTACACATTCTAGGCTACTGTTAAAATGTTGAAACAAGGATGATTTTAAATGCTTCTGGGAAACTAGGTCTCTAATGAAATCAAAATAGGCCACATACTTTACATGTATGCATGCTACAAGTAAAAGGGAAATATAAAATCATTCGATAAAATTCTAATTAGCTACTGTATAAGTTTATTGACCGCTCACACACACACAAACACATATACACACATACAGGGTTAGCAGGTACATATTTGAAACTTAGACTACGCATAAAAATTAATAATGATTTAAAATGGTATATAAATAGTGTTGATGTTGCTTAGTGCAAACATATACTGTACAGGCACAGAAGCCATCCATAATCCATTAAAAACTACCTAAAAGTACATCAAAAACTGGAAGAAATTCCTGAACCTCCCTCTCCACTCTCTTTGAGCTCTGAGGGCGGGCAGCACTCTGACAGCTCTGGCAAACTCTTATCTATCAGCACTGGCAGTATATAATATTAGTTAGAGAAATTAAAAAAAAAATAAATAAATAAAAAAAAGATAACAGTGCAATGGGGTTTATGGAGGGTTTGTGTTCACATACTGCTCTATTCTTTGTCTTCTTCCAAACGCCCTAAGCGCCCACACCCAGTTTTTAACGGGTACTAAGTGGCTGGAATACTGGATCCGTTCACAGCGGACATAAAGGACAATTTGAGGTAAAATACAACAACCCAGCTTGGATATGTAAAATAGTTTGGCGCATATAATTCGTTACCCAAGTTCACAGCACGTCATGGACATGTTAAAAACAGTTATTCAGAGGAAACGCCTGAGAGCTGTTAACTTCCCAAAGCAACAGTTGTTTGGTTGTTTCAGGGAAGGCGTCGCTCTGCTCTGATAAACAACCATGATTTCGATTAACTCTGACTTAAAAAGTGCTTACCTCAAAGTAAACGTACGGTTATATACACAAAACTGTACTTTTCTCTTCTCTTTTCTACTCTCTGTCTCTTCAGGCCACTCCAAAGGATCCGGAAACTGCTGCAATTCCGCCCTTGTTCTAGGTAATTCCTGTTAGAATGTGTAAAGAGCGTGACGCGCAACTGGCGCCATTTTGGCTCTAACACAAGCCTGAGGAGACAGAGATTTAAGGGCAAAATAGAGCCAAGATGCCGGATGCGCGCCACAGTTTCAGGGAACGGTGCAGGCTCCACTCAGAGCCTGCCGAAACATGTTACAATGTCGTTGATCACCTGTACAAATAGAGGTGTCAAGGATTCTGAGTATGAGAGTTTGTATCAGCTTAAAATGTATCAGCTTTGAAGTGTAATTGTTGAGATATATATTGGTAAATTGAAAATAAAATGTTTTCTATCTATAAAACATTCTTTTTCAAAACAATTTTCTGGGTGGGTTCTGTGCCTACCGTGACTCTGAGCTGAAAGAAGTTTACAGAAATTGAACAAATGAATGAATTCTGAAAAGTGGTGGGGCCAAGATCAATAATTTTAGAAAGGTGTGGGGAAAAGTCCCCAGTGCAAAAGCAAAAATGCCAATATAATTTTGACATATTAATTCACTTTTCCTTTGAATAATTCACCCCATTAAAAATGTTCAGTTCCCACATGCACATTATTGTGCAATATTTTTAGGCACTAGAAAAATATTGGCCTGTTTAAAATTCACTGGACAGTTAAACAATTATTAATAAGAAAAATGAGTGATTATGTCGGAGTTTTGGCTTTGCCAGTAGTTATCATCCAATTCACTGTGTCATTGAATGTTCTCCTTAGTTAAATATGGTGACTGATGGAACATCAAGGACACATTCAGAACCACAAAAATGTTCATGAAACAAGTTCAAAATTATCAAGTATATTCCAATTATATTAATGATTTAACAAATATGTTTTTAAAATATTATTTTTTTATTTCTGGTTTATTTTATTTCCTGATTTTAAAATAAATTCAATCAATAATGTAGCTGTCTAAACATGAATCTGCAACTATTTCAAATAGAAATCTGAGTATCGTCCTCCACTGAAAATATTTCTGTAAAATCCACTCAGTTCTCTTCATGATTTTAAAGTTTCTGATTGCAGAATTTAATTTAGAATATGAATTAAATCAGCTGGTTTTATTATTTTACAATGTAGCTGTGCTAATATGGCAAGTGTAAATGGACGATCAAATAATAATAGGATAGAATAGAATAATCCATTTATTTATATCCGAATATTTGAACATTTATAATGTTATGGAAATGCAGGTAGAGTGTAATTTAGTAAAAAAAAAAAGGGCAAAAGTGGAAAGTAGTAAGAGAAAAATAAAAATAAATAAGAAAAATAGAATAAAAATACAATAAAGCAAATACATACAATGTACTGTACCAGAGAAAATATATAACAGCTAGCTATAATCAATATGATATATGTTTTTAAAATTATCAATAAAAGAAGGCTAATGAATTGTTAGCAGTATAACTATAAAATAATATGTTCCATATCTTTGGTGAATTAAAAAAATAATAATTTCTTAAGGTTGCTTAATTTCTCTTTTTAAAAGTTGGAATATTTAAGACAATGTATTATGAAAAGACATCATCTCGAACATAGTTCATCAGCATTCAGGGATATGTGATATTGCTCTACCAATGACAATTTTAAAAATAATTACTAAAATTATTAAATAATTTCTAAAACAGATGATGTGTGAAGCAGGAGAGCAGTAAATGTAGTGTAATAGTTAAACTAGAGTCTCCAATTACACAAGACATCTAATTCAGCTTTTTGTATGTAGTAGTATTTAATGTTTATTTTGGTTTTCATAATGAATATAGATTTTTAAAAAAATGACATAAAAAAAGAAAACAACGATAAGGATAACAAGTATTAGAAAATGAATAGACATGACAGTCAAAACAAAAACAAACCAAGAAGGTGTGAACATTAGCTTGCCTATCCTTTTTACTTAGCTAATTAACAATACTTTTACTTCTGTATTTGTATGCAAATTTACATATCTGCTATTCTCTTTCTATATGACCAAGGTATGACAAATAGCCCCAAATAATATATCAGTTTAACTAAATCACTAAATCTAAATCATGGTTAAAGGGTGCAGGTGAGCAGTGTTTCACACTCAGGTGCAAGTCCTTCACAGGGCAACACACACTTACACCTACGAACACTTGAGTCGCCAATCCACCTACCAACGTTTGTTTTTGGACTGTGGGAGGAAACGGAGCACCCGGAGGAAAGCCACGCGGACACTGGGAGAACACACCAGGAGACAGACACCCGGAGCGGGGCTAGAACCCACAACTTCCAAGTCCCTGGAGCTGTGTGACAGCGACACTACCTGCTGCAAAGTGTAATATGTATATAGCGTATAATTTACTGCCTTTCAGTACAGAACCGTATATGACATACAATTATTAGTGTAGTATAATTTAGGCATATTACCATATATAGTATACTAATATAATATAATATGCATATTGTATAGTACATTTGTATGCATTGTCTATTAATGGGTGTTGAGATGCAGCGTTCTACTCCTCTCTCTCCCGGGTCTTCGCTGCCCTTCTCCCTCATTGTTTTAACCGCTCAATTCCCCTCGATTCTTATTGGTCATTCGCAGGAGGCGCGCCGCACTGATTGGCTGGAAGTTTTAAGTTTAGGTTCGAACCCCCCCTCCTCCTCTCTGACTCCTGTGCTGTTATTCTAATTCTCCTCCACTTGTTTCTTGGGGCAGTGAGAGGAGAGTCCGTTACGTGGAGAACACAGGAGCGGAGGGATGTACTCTACCTGAACAAACCCAGAACAAAGACAGAAACCAGCTGCTTCTTTGTTTGTTTGTGACTTGGTAGAAGTTGTTTTTTCCCCTTTCCGTCCCCTGATTTCTCAGAGTTATCTGAAGCAGTCCAAAGAGAAGCGGGGAAATGGCCTCTGCGGGTCTGGAGATCCTGGGTCTGACGCTGTGCGTGCTGGGCACGCTGATGGAGATGGTCGCGTGCGGTTTGCCCACGTGGAAGGTGACGGCGTTCATTGAGGCGAACATCGTGGTGGCGCAGACGATCTGGGACGGACTGTGGATGTCGTGCGCGGTGCAGAGCACGGGCCAGATGCAGTGCAAGTTGCACGACTCCCTGCTGGCGCTCCCACCCGACCTGCAGGCGGCGCGTGCCCTCACCATCGTATCCTCCGTGCTTGGCGTGCTGGCGCTCACCGTGGTGGTGGCGGGCGCGCAATGCACAAACTGCCTCCGTGAGGAGCGGCTGAAAGCGCGCGTGGTGGCCGGCGGCGGAGTGCTCTACATTTTGAGCGGCGTGCTCGTGCTCGTGCCCCTCTGCTGGATGGCCAGCAACATCATCTCGGACTTCTACAACCCGCAGGTGCCCACGGCCAAGAAGCGCGAAATCGGCGCCGCGCTCTACATCGGTTGGGCGGCCACAGCGCTATTGCTCCTCGGCGGCTCCGCGCTCTGCTGCTCGTGCCCGCAAAATAACACGGGTTACTCCGTCAGCTACGCGCCCACCAAGCGGCCCGCGACCACCAACGGGGACTACGACAAGAGGAATTACGTCTAGGACGCTTTAAGACATGTTTCCATGTTTGATTCCTTCGGCACCTACTGTACGTTTCTTATAGTCGCCTGCAAAATTTGGGCACACTTGCGCCAGTGACTTAATGAAGTACCTGCACACACTGGGGAGAATGTGAAGTATATAGTATGCCAGACCTTTTGAAGAGGCCATATTTTACGCCCCCCCCCCACTGTAAATAATGCGGTTTTATCTTAACTTTTAAATGCTAGTCACAAAGCTGTCTTAAACATGGGTAAGAATCGTTCAGTGAACTTCTAATAAGGAGTAGGAAAGTGCAAACGACACCTCTTTGTTCTTTGAACATATTCCTATAATTTTTTAAAGTTTATTTTAGGCAGCCAAATATAAAGTGACCTTTTTATTTCAAACATTTGCAGTTACGGTGTGGTGTTTTTAAACCTGCAAAAAAATTAATGTGTGCACTACAATTTACAGAAACCTAGCATATATTACAGGGAAAAAACTCCCTGCTGGGGATGCTAAAAATTTCCACTTTTAGAAGCAACATGTTGCTTTATCTGAGGTGTCCAAACTTTTGCATAAGGCTGTAACTATATAAAACAATAAATGGTTTGTGTGTGTGTTTTTAAATGATCCATCACAGACTTTTCTACTACTGAAAGGCTGGTATGGACTGTGGACCTTTTTTATTCTTGGATATTTTTCTTATTTGTTGTGTTTTGGTGTACAATTTCACAAAGATGCCTGAAATACTGAAAATAGATAAAGGCAGCGTTAATTTTAGGTACCTTCACAGCAAAATCCCCAGTGGTGAATATAAAACCTCACCTAGGATCTTTTTTTTTTTTGCTTAGAATCCCTACTTCCTGACTAAAAACTCAAGAACAAGCACAGAAATTTAAACTGGGATTAGTTGATGTCTGGGAAGTTGTTTTTAGTTGTTTTTGTAACTTAAAATTAAGTAAGCTGAATAGAAGGGCAATTACCAAGGTAGTTATTCAACACTGGAATCAACAGTAAATACATTCCAAATGTTTTTTCAGATTAATTAAATGTCTTTAAATGAAATGTGCATTCAACACTGTTCCAGTAGCATGTTAACGATGGGGGTTTTGCTGTGTTGTTTTCAGTGTAGGCCAAAATCATGTATTTAGATTTACACTTTAGGCATTTTGATATTTTGTGTTGTTAACCATTATCAAAATGTCTTATCATTACTTATCATACATTGCTTTGTATTGGATGACTGGACAGCAAGAAATGTCCAGAGATTATTTCCAAACACGGACCACCATTGTGGACACAGCTGGATAAGACGGCAACTCCTAGTTGAACAAAACCCATCCACTCTAAGGTGCTCATCAAGTGAGTGCTCTGAAGGACAGTCCAGACTAAGCAGGATCCAGAAGTGCTTTCCAGCGTGAAATTAACTTAGCTGGACTTCCACTGTTTTGTCTGAACTTTTAATAACATCACCAAGTGCCAAAAGCTGTCTGCAGTAGTCTACATCTACTTTGGTTAAAACGTATATTTTTGTAACTTTTGAAAAATGATTGTTTGTTTTTTTAAAATATTGTTTTGAATAAACATTTATTATGACACCATATATGACCATTTAATTGGTTGGAAAGAATACAGCTGTCCCAGATTGGAAGATCGATCACAACTTTCTTCAAACATGCTTTGAAAATAAGCTGTTTTACTTTTCTGTGTTCTGGTAATATCTTTCACTTCTCCAACACCCCACCACCCTCTCTTCAAAACACACCCACCCAAACACAGGCACATGGTTGCGCGCACACACACACACGCACCTCCTAACAGCCAACGGATTGTCCTCGCGTGATTGCTTGACCATCACCGGTCTTAATTATACTCCCTGAAAGCTTTCACCTACCATAACATGGCGTTACACTTCAGTAGGCAGCCAATTACAGAAGTTTTTATTGTCCATATGTTCCCATGTTAGCCACATAGAAGAAAAACACAGAGAAATTCATTATGTGATTAAAGTTAGCTTGTGTTCAAGAACAGACCAGTGTTTCAGAGAGAGAAAAAAAATCTGATTAAGAGTGCGCTTTGTTGGTTGCACCTTTGGACATATCCAAAGCTCTATATTTTAAGGCTCTTAGGTGGTCATATGCCTGCTCAAGACAAGTCACTCATGCCAAAACAGCTTGGAGAAATTGAATTCTTTCACCTTGCACATGTGTCTTAAAATGAGCCACTTTATGTGTTGGTCTCAACAAAAGAGTAGTGGATATAAAAAAGGAGTTCATATTAACCTTCTTCTCGAATGTTACAATGCAGTTTATAACTGATTACTATGTACAGTTTTTTAGGCATGAATGATGAATGATGATATCAGAGTTACATCAGCCTACCAGCTATATGTATCATATATATATATATATAATTGGAAATAAATCCACCCAAAGTGGTAGCTGCTGATGCGGTAAAACTCTCCTTTAACATTGTATTTGTGTGCATAAGCATGTATTGTAGACGACTGAAATCATACGTACCTGGTTTAGAATTTCAGAGAAATGTAATATTTATTATACAGCGATAAGGTCCAACAGACAACAGAAGTTGACAAGAGCGCTGGTATAAGTATAACAGCACAATTATAACTAAACATGTATCAGTACACTTGAGTTTTCTATTAACTGTTAATTAAGCAAAATCCTATGAGTCTCTTTTAATGTGTCCTGGCTATGTATTACCACTGTACTTTTTAACACTGTACAGAAAACCTGTCAAAGCACACATAATAGGAGCCAGTGGACACGTGCTTTGAGACAGTAGGGCATCTGTTTTTATACTAAGCATATGTATTAAAAAGTATTTTACATTACAGTCTGTGGTATTTTTAATAATACAGGCCAGGCTGATAGAAATGAAATTGAAAGTATATTCACTGAAATCTAGAAAGGGTAGCAAATACAGTAGAAATAGAGTGCTCCCTCTCAGTCCAAGCACTTTCTGTGTTTATGGGCGCTCTGACAGTGTTGGCATCCCCCATTTCTCCACCATAGTCTCCAGCACAATAGGCCATATCTGAGTCTCCCAGGCCGAGACCAGCTCTTTCAGTCTCTATTGTGGAATTGTTAGTTCCAGTCGCCCTGTAGAAGTAGAGGAGGTTACGAGGAAGAGTGTGTGTATGTGTGTGTGATTTGGGCAGGGAGGTGGTGCTACGCAATTGGGGGAGGGGGAGGCTGTTTTTTTTAAAGAACCCTTATTCCATAGCGAACAGAGGCACACAGGGGCAGCCACGACGTCATTAAAGAAACTTCGTCATGGCAACCACAAAGAACCTGTAGTTGCCTGGTGACAGAACCCCATAATGTGGTCATATGGATGAGGACAATGAGGGCCCCGTCGACACACATTCCAAGACAGAAGGAGGGAGAGAGCTCTGTGTGTGTATGTGTGTGTGTGTGTGTGTGGGGGGGGGGGGGGGGGGGTAAAACTAAAGGAGAGTAAAGAGTAGAGAGTGAAGAGTAAAACTAAAGGAGAGAGGTGGAGAAAATGGAGACAGAGAAAGAGATGGGTGAGAGTAAATTACAGCACATAGTGTACAGTTATTATTTTATCTTTTACTCACCCTCTCACACATGTATTCCTATCAATGTGGGGAATATTCAACCACTTTTACATTTCTGCATAATAATGTAGCTCAGAGATATTAACCCAAAACTCTAGTGACTCTGTTTTTGTTTGTTTGTTTGTTGATTCTTAATTTTAAAAAATCTGCAATAGGAACCAAAACAAAAATCCCCACAATCTGATATAAAACATACTGGGATTCTCTTCTGCACAGTTGATCCCCATAAAGACGTAAATACAGCCTTACACACATAAGTGTTACATTATATTGTGAATAAGTTGTTAAATTACATTTAAATGAGTAACTTGTTTTATGTGCTAAAGAAATCTTTGAATCAGCCCAATTCAATATACATGTGGAAGCCAGTTTTTTTTCTGAATATTTAGTTTTTGAAAGAATCTATTTTCACTGTATATGAAAACCACATTTTCAGGATAGTTAAGACACTTCCAAAAACATCAATAAAAACTAAATCACTTGGACCTTTATTTAACTTATAAAAATACAAAGTAAATGTTTCCAGTGTTTTCTCTGACCAACTTGATTATGATTGTATACATACATTTAGTTGTGCAAAATAAGAGTGAAAAATGAATCATAAATTAAGTAGATAATTTGGAAGTAATAATAAGAATTTATAAGACCCATGTGTATGGACAAGGTTCTGTAAACAGTGTAGAGATACAGATACTGAACACAGTATTCTGACTGTATGTGAGAATGTGAGAAACTGTGTATCTATTGGTAGAGTAGTGCAGAACTATGTGGGTATTTTTGTCTGAGAAAAAACAATTGTTGCAGAAAAACTGGGGCTTGCAACACAATCGGAGGTGCAATTGCAGAAATCATTTTATTGCTTGCCAGATGGACGGAGCTAAACAATTAAGACCTTCAACTACCAAACAGTTAAAACCTAATATTAAAGAAAACATGCCAGCTGTTCCAGCTTTTCTTAGTGTGTTGCAGGCATTAATTTATGAATTTGTTTGTATTTAACAAATACAATTAGCTGTAGTTAATTTTATTTTACAGAACTAATCATAGAATGTTATTAATTATAAGATGTCCAACTAACACTGATTCTATTAATATAACATTAATGACCCATGTTTGTATATTAGCATTAGCATGATGTGGACAACAATTTGTTACAAAATATTTACTTCTTTGTAATTTCATAATGTTAAAATGACAGGGATCTTCCTTTGTCATTCTTCATAAGGCCAAGTTGCAGCAATATTTGTTAATAAGTTGGCTATTGCGTCACACACACACACACACACACACACACACACACACACACACACACACACACGCACACACACAGAGACACACACAGTTGTACTCTGTTTGCATGGTGGCATGACAATTTCTCATGTTTGAGGTGACCTTTGCTCTATAGGGGTCAAAAGTCATTTCCCTCTTCCCACGGTTGGCCATTTGTAATCTCTTCACCCAGATGATCGCCACGGTGATAGGACCCTCCAAACAACCTCTCACCCTTGTTCACACTCTCCAAACATGCTTATTTTGCATCTTCCCTCTGTGAACCTTAAGACTTATTAGCTTGAAATTACTGTCCGTGTTCCATATTCTCAGTGTTATTGTGTAATATTATTTTACCTACGAATAAACATCAAATATATATCAAGAAAGTTGTGTACTGAAAACAGTTGTTGCATGGTTTGAGACTATAAGCCATTGGTTGCCATGCTCCATTGACCAAATTTAGTATTAAAGATGCTGTATAATCCAATACAGTTTTGATCCAATACATATTTTTTGTAAACTTCTGCAAATATTTATTCACAACCCTCCTGTCTGATAACTTGATGGAGACAAGTTTGGTTTTCATATCCAGCACTGGCTCTGCAAATGAGAAACAAAGTGTCTCTGACCAAGCAACACAACACAAAATGTTCCTAAAGGAGCACCCAAGACAGAGGCATGTCTTCTTATTTCAAACATAATCAGTCAATCTCCAGAATCAAAAACATTGCATTTGACTAATTATTTTTTATTTTATATGAATATACATACATGTACATTAAAGATTTTGCATATTAGCCCACTACTCCCACTTCCCCGTTAGATCACTTACCGATAAGGAGTTTGTCCCACTTTCTGTTGTACATTTCAGGACATTAGGGAGTCACATTCACAACCACCAATGTGCAGCATCCACCTGGATGATCTGACCGCAGCCAGGCTGTGGCAGTACACTCACCAAACCACAGTTATTAGGTGGAGTGTGGACTAGGGGTATTGATTAAGCCAGTAGAAAAAAGGGATGATTAGGAAGACAGAAGTGACCACAGTGGTAGATTTAGCCAGTGTATCAGGATAAAACCTTACTCTTTACAAGGAAATGGCCAAGAATCTTTTATGATTTTAGAGACTCAGGACCATAGTTTTACATTTCATCCAAGGGCAACTCCATTTATTTAGTACAGTGTCCCCATCACTGTACTTGGGTATTGGGATCCATACAGGCCACAAGGACAGTGCCTCCTCTTGGTCCCACCAACAGAGCTTTCAGAGGCTACGCAAGCTTTCCTTGGAGGTGTCCCATCAAAGACCTTGCCAGGCCCAAACTTTTACAGCTTCAGTGGATTTGACTGTTCTGGTGTTCAGGCAGCCTTGACCAAATGGTTAGATGACCAGGCTTGGTACCAGAAGGTTGCAGGTTAGATCCCCACAACTGGCAGGAACATCCATGGCTGAAGTGCCCTTGAGCAAGACACTGAATCCCCAAATGCTCCCTGGGGATGGCTGCCTACTGCTCTGGGTGTATGTTCACAGCCCCTAGTGCATTAGTGGGCTAGTGTGTGTGTGACTGTGTTTGTGTGCCACAGATGAGTTAAATGCGAAAGACACATTTCATTGTACATTGTACAATGACAAATAATTGCACATTATAGGTGCTATGGCTGTTGGCATTACGTTATGGTAGATTTTGAATGTTGTAGATGTGAGGGTTTGACTACATTCTGCCAAGTAACAAACAACACATTATTCAACTGATCCCAAAATTATGAAAACTGATACATAGCCAAATAACTTGTGTCTGTATGGGGTGAGTAATTACCTCACTAGCTAAAGTTTAACCATGCCTTTTATGGGTATTATATAAACAGAATAAGAGCAATTATCAACAATAGGAGCACCTTAAAGTAGCTAAATTAACTAATTAAAAAGGGTGTGGGGATACATTTGGACACAGTGTATATCACAATGCAGAAGAATAATCAGACTTCCTCCACAGAGGTCAGCAAGACGGGAAGCAGGAAGGAAGTCCATGAGGAGGGGCAGGGGACAAGAGTGAGCGTGTGTGTGGGAAGGGAGAGATGAATGATGTGTGATTGGTACAGGGCTACAGTATATCAAACATGTGTCACATTAAGATAATGTCAGCAAGGTTATGATAATGTCAGGGACAACGGTGTGTTGCGCCTTTTCTCAATGTGGAGTGATTTCGAAATATTGTGCAGAACATACAATAAAAGTCCTACAGTTGTAGATATCCCTTTAATTAGTGAACTGTGTTATTTTAAGCTGTACATAGGCATTAAGTTCTACAATAGCTAAGACTAAGATCACCATTGAAATGTTTAATGCCAAATGAAGACTAGAAAATTGCAAACCCCCTCAGTGCTTGGTTGTGGATCAGTAAAAAACCTGCATTCTCTGGAGTGATTGGGCACCATTCCATACCATTCAGATGTGTTAGACTGTCGCTGAATGCCATGAAAGTCTCAGAGAAATCTACATTAACCTTTAAATTTTACTTCATAAATATTAGAGTTCATAAACTTTGACCATGTATTCTGTTATAAAACGATCTGCATTGCTCCATGTTGGGAGGAACTTTGAATAGTAAAAATGTCATTCTTCATAGTGTTCATAAGCTGTGAAAATCATTAAGAAATAGAATGAACCTGTTTGGAAGTTATAGGCTCTAATCCAAAGCAGATGCATTTGTCATTAAACCATCTCTGGTGAATCCCTCATGGGAAGCTGATAAGCACATAGTAGCTACAGCAGATGAAGAACATTGTTGTTTTGGTATAGTAATATAGTGCTCAGGACAGACTTCAGTTCCCCATATTGTTATTCTCATGAGTAAATATAAAGGTTAATAAACTATACGACTGAACGTTTGAAGAAAACTGATCAAAATTTTTTTTGATGTAAAGTTATTTAATACCTGTACATTATAAACTGCCTCTGTAATATTATTTATGTAATAGTTTTTATTGCATATTTTATAGTATGTGTACAGAGACTGGCAAATTTACGACACATTGTCATCTGCATATATACTAATAGCACTCTTCTACTTTAGCTCCTTGCACGTGGCTCTTTTTAGCTCATTATCCTTTATTCTATATTCTGGCTTTCCCTTAGTTTAATACTTGTTTGTAGACTCTGTCTGACCTGTTTTGTATGTTACATGTCATACACACTGTGCACTTACCAAGGAAATTCCTTGTATGTCCAAATAAAAATATGTTGCTGCAGTTAAAACGTCAACTCATAGAGCAGGCTTTACTTTAAGTACTGGAAAATGTCTTTGAGGATATGACCTGCAAGCTGCAACAAGAATGTTAATGAAGTCAGGAACAGTTATTGGTTGATTAGATAAAAATGCCACTCCAAAGTTATTTGATGGTGCCTTCATCACTATAGAGAGTGCAGTTCCACTCCTTAACAGTTCAAAGCTTGTGGGCTTTATACCACTCTAATCAATGCTTAGCATTATGAAGGGTGTTCATCTGTTTTTGCTCCAGTCACATGTTGTAAATAGTCCGTAATTGTAAATTAAGCCATTAACAGGCATTAGATATAGTTAAGGTAAGTTCATTGCTCAGCACTGTATGCTATATATTTGTAGATACCATTATAATCTGTGAATTTAGCTACTTCAAAGTGTGCCCATTACTTACACTGATGTTCAAATGTCCAAAGCTGTCACAGATGCTGGATTTTCTGCTTGTTTTTGGTAAGAGTCTGGATGGTGACCAGGAGTTTCAAAAATACTCCCAGGCCCATGTGTCAGTGTTCATTATGGCAGCATGACAATTTCTCAAACAACACTGCATGAGGGCTTGATGGTCACGCCCATTCAGTACTGAATTCTGAGATTTCCTCAACTCCCTGAATCTTTTCATTACATTATGAATTATGAAAGACATTGTCTTTGAACTGACTAACAATACACTTATGAAATTTGGCACAAAGTGGTGAACTATGACTTATCCTTTCCTACAAAGACTAATCCTTGGGTGTATGCTCCTTTTATACATTGCATATACACCTTCTTATACTATAATTATTCAAAACACTGACATGAATTTCCTATTCATTTTTCACTGTAATATAATAAGTATCTATTCTGTTTGGAGTGTGCTGCATTTTCAAATTCCAAATGTATTTATATATACATAACAGAATTTGTATGTCAATCAGTTAAATAAATGTTCAAGCTATTTAATGAAATACATTTTTATTGCATTTTTAGAATGTGTCCCAACTTTTCTGGAAATGGGACTTGTAGAAATATTGAAATTTTAGGAAAAATTTTGGATGAGCATGTGTCCACAAGCTTGATAGTGTCATGAGTGTCATGTGTCTAAAATGTCAGAGCCATGCATTTTCAAATTCTGACAGGTAGTTGCAGCAATAGCAGAGGTCCACAGGCCACACTGGATAAGTAATCCTTAAAGTTTCATGTGGAACCTGGAATGCGGGAAGGGCTTTTGAAAATGTATGAGATTTGTCACGGCTTTAAGCCCCCCACTGGGAAACAATGCAGTCTGTAACCCACGGTAGGGAAGGGTTTACATGAAGATGACTTTATTCTAGTACACACTCTCTGTCCACCCCCAACTCAACCCCTATTACCACAAATGGAGCAACATTCCTCTGACAGAGGAGCACAGAACCAAGACTCCAAGACTTTACACACACACACACACCCCACAGGAAGCTGTGTTCACATTCTCAGTGGGACAAAGTTTTAATTGACTGCACCCTTGCTCACTGACCTGAACTCCAAAGCTATCACTAATTACACATTGCTTAAGAAAACATCATATTTCTTAACCACTAGAGTTTAACTAAAAGGCTGATGAACTAAAAAATCCATATGTTTTTTTTTATTTCACAGAAATTATTCAGCCTTCATTGATTTCATGAGGTGAAGAGAATTAAGAATTCTTGACGATATCTAAAAAACAGTTTACTTAAAAATATTAGTATTATGAATCCACCATGAAAATAAAAATATTAAACATTAAAACTAAATAAATAAACACCATTATCTGATGGCTATGTTAGCTAATGGCACTAGTTCATTCATTCATTCATTCATTCATTCTTTGTAACCGCTTATCCAGTACAGGGCCGCGGTGGGTCCAGAGCCTACCTGGAATCATTGGGCGCAAGGCAGGAATACACCCTGGAGGGGGCTAATGGCACTAGTCTTGAATTTAATTAATCAGTTTACTTGTAACATTCTGTCCAAATACAATTACGCCTGCCTCTAAAGGCATCTGGTCCAATAATTTATGGTTTCACATTGCAATTTAGCAAGCCAACTAAAAGACTTTCATACATCCTGTAGTCATCACCTACATGGACTTCTTCTCCCAACACTTAATCCTGATTTGGTTTGTAGAGGAGTGTGCATCTAAACAATCCCATTCATTTCTGATATTTATTATTACTTGTTACTTACATTGTTTTTAGGGGCCTAGCACGTAGTGTGGGGACCCTATAGCGATTGTCGGGTTTTTTCTTCTTCTTATTATTATTATTATTTTAATTTTTTTTTCTTGGCTAAAACTCATTCTGTAGCAAAGACCGTAAGGCCCAGAGCCACCAAAATTTAAGGCAAGGTACAGCTGAGGTGCAATGAGAGAACTATGGAAAATTATATCTATTGACCTCAAGGTGGCGCTATAGCAATACCAAACGCGTTTATTTTTATTTTATTTTTTAGCAGCTACTTATTATTATTTCACACATTTGGTTCCACCTTAAAGCGCTGACTGATTCTCTTTACCTTCTAGACTGAGTTAATACTAATGATGCATTATATTTTTACATCCTATGTAGTGTGCTAGTGTGTAATTTGCAAAGTAGCATAGCAAAAAATAACACAATCGCAGTTGTTTAAACTTGAGATTTATTTATGTTTACCACAGTAACACCTGACTTGCAAACCAAGACAATTGATATGTGAGACAGCAGAGGGGCCTTTTATGTTGTGTTTCACTCATATGTACAACTCTGAATGTTAAAACACATATAGTTGGTCTCTACTAGTGCCTGTAATGAAAGTAGCTGACCATGTCCTTCCCTGTATGTGCACTGTAAATAACTGCAAAGGGTCTATAATTACATTCAGAACTACAGTGAATTCTAAATAGTAGCTGCATTCCTTAGTTATAGAAAATTATAGTAATAGTCACTTGCATTAACTGTCATATTTTTAATTAAATTATAGATGTAGTCTATAATTATGCTTAGAAGTACAATGAATTCAGAACATAGTTACATGACTTATTTGTAAAGTGTTTGTAAGATGTACCAAGTAATAACCACATATTTCTAGTATCATACCCTTTACTTACTGTCTTACCTTATGGCTTACTTAACAGGTACTTTGGACGTTGGACTTTGGATCAGTAATTAGCGGGCTGTAATTTAAAGTGTTACCAAAGTGGATTGGATTGGCTATTAATAAATGTTATATTATTAATATATATTAATATTCATTATTAATGGGGAATCTATATTGGGCTTATTCAATTTCTAGAAGTGTGGTTATGATTGTTCTTATTGTCATTATTATTAATCACCCTTTTGAGAGTAATATTAAGATTAATATTTATCATATAACTAGTTGTCCCCTTTTTGTGAGTTCTTCAGATTTTCAGAACTTACACAAATTAATTTAAAAACACACACGGTCAGTTAAAATCACAAAGGATGGTTTATTAAATTCAAACAAATCACTCATTACCACATTATCATTTCAAGACCTTTTAGATTAACGCAGGTGAAACCCGTCTATAAAGCTTGAATTCTAATGGTTTTAGAGACCTTGGGCATATATATATATATATATGTGACTAAATGTAAGCTAAATTTAATGTAAATTAATGGGACTTAATTGATGTTGTTAAATAGACATGGGTCAGACACCAACATCTGAAAATTAGACTTGGCTTACTGTTTGTTGAACCTCAGGTGGCTAACGATGATGAAAGTTCCGTAGGCTACACAATCATGGGGAAGACTGCTGACTTGACAGTTGTCTAAAAGACGACCATTGACACCTTACACAAGCAGGGCAAGACACAAAAGGTCACTGCTAAAGAGGCTTGCTGTTCATAGAGCTCTGTGTCCAAGCACATTAATAGAGAGGCAAAGGGAAGGAAAAGATGTGGTACAAAAACGTTTATAAGCAATAAGGATAACCGCACCCTGGAGAGGATTTGTTATGTTCTCTGATGAAAGTAAATTTTGCATTTCCTTTGGAAATCAAGGTCCCGTAGTCTGGAGGAAGAGAGGAGAAGCACAGAATCCACGTTGCTGGTCCAGTGTGAAGTTTCCACAGTCAATGATGGTTTGTGGGGTGCCATGTTATCTGCTGGTGTTGGTCCACTGTATTTTCTGAGGTCCAAGGTCAACACAGCCGTCTACCAGGAAGTTTTAGAGCACTTCATGCTTCCTGCTGCTGACCAACTTAAGGGAGATGCAGATTTCATTTTCCAACAGGATTTGGCACCTGCACACAGTGCCAAAGCTACCAGTACCTGGTTTAAGGACCATGGTGTCCCTGCTCTTAATTGGTCAGCAAACTTGCCTGACCATAACCCCATAGAAAATCTATGGGGTATTGTGAAGAGGAAGATGCAATACGCCAGACCCATCAATGCAGAAGAGCTGAAAACCACTATCAGAGCAACCTGAGCTCTCATATAACACCTGAGCAGTGCCACAGACTGATCGACTCCATGCCACGCCGTATTGCTGCAGTAATTCAGGCAAAAGGAGCCACAATTAAGTACTGAGTGCTGTACATCCTTTTTTTTGTATTGGTCTTATGTAATATTCTAATTTTCTGAGATACTGAATGTGGGGTTTTCATTAGTTGTCAGTTATCATCATATTAAAAGAAATAAACACTTGACATATATCAGTCTGTGCAATGAATGAGTATAATATACACGTTTTACTTTTTGAATGGAATTACTGAAATAAATTTTTTCATGATATTCTAATTTTATGAATAGCACCTGTATATACTAATCTGTAGCTGTGGTTCCCTTTTCATGGCCACAAAAATGGGTTTCACACACTTTAATCCCAGTTGGCAAAATTTTTACTTGTATAGCAATAAACAAAAACACATAACTATTTGCAACTTAACTAATGAGACACTATGAGGCTAGGTAGTTTATCTTTTAGTCTTTGAATCAGAACAGGCGTCCCTTTTCCTGGTTAGGTAGGATGGAAAGAATATGCAGAGCCTCTTCAGTAAGCGTTTAGCATGCTACATGGGGTACTTGGTGGAGTGTTGTGTGCGACGTTGGCAAAAATGCATGGGTGTCTCAGAAGGCTCTAAACTTGTAGAAAAGCTCTAAACTAAAATGAAGTTAAAATCACTTAAAACAAAACCAAAACTTCGAAAGAAACAAACTAAACAAAACCAAAATCAAATAAAAGATGTTTTCAAACAATCAACTGAGCAAACGGCTTTTGACCATTACCTCTGGTGGCCATTGACCAAATATGGTGGCTAGATGTGTGTGTGATGTCGCAATGGAAGCGGGAACAACTTCCTTGCTGCCTTGGTGAGGGGCTGAGCTGGAGATCAACGGTCAACTGTAGTTCAGTCTTGATTAATACCTCTGTTTCCAGATGAAATTAATAAATGGTTACTGACACTACAGGATGATCAGGAAGATTGTTGACATGACTCATGCTGATTAAGTGAGAAAGTAAACAAAGGCTTTTGCTAAACTGAAGTTCTCCAGAAGACACCTATTCATAACTGGCTCTTGCTTACTACAAAGGAAAACAGAAGTCACTGCTGTTTTACCACATATCAAAACTGCAAAGATCAGCCTTTCCACGAGTTCTATATTGCATGTGATTTTATGGCTGAGGTTTTAACTTCCTCAAATTCCAACGGCTTAACTCAAAAACATTTACTTCTTGCTAGCATTCTCAAATTCCATACATCTCTATAAGCTGCAGATTTCCATAAATCAATCCAAACAAGAGGTTTTGCTCACCACTGATTTGCTACTTTCCCAAGAGCTGCCATTTATCAAGACTTGAAAGATTTTGCGCAAGCACAAGAAATGAACACATTGCCGTTGACCCCTTCCACTCCACTCCAGACAGGAGAAGAGGCCAAGTTAAGGGCTGCTGCTCCATACACACAAAGGCAAACAATGAGATGCTGCCTTGCAGTGATGACTTCTATTGTTCTTGATCATCCAGTCCAGCTAATCCTATAGATGATTGTAAACCACTCCAGGACTGCGTGTAAGGCAAATGTTGCCAGTTGCTTGAGGCTGGAATCTAAACAAAAGCCATAATATAAAGTAAGAGAGAGAGAAAGCAAGCTACACTAGCAGAACTTTATAGAGATAATTAAAACTGATTGCACTCATCTCAACTACTTTTGCTCTTGTGCTTAAGGTCCTAGAAAAATGGTTTAATTGACATATATATATAACTGAAAGACTCAATGAGGAACCAAAGTGGTCCTTCTATGGCATCACTCCAAAGGGCCTGTATCTGGCTGCTCCCCAAAGCCATTAATGCTGCAAACAAATGTAAACAGACTTCAAAATGAATAGATCATCATAAAAGAAAGCTTTACAGGTCAACAACTAATCCCCGTGTACGTATAGAAAGAGACCAGGACAATAAACCCCATTCTCCAGCAGTGCAGAGGAAAGAGATGCTGGTCTCAAAATGTCACTAGAGGTACATGTTAGAGGATAGAGAGCAAAGTATAAGACAAACCCATCCACTCAGTGTGAAGAATCAATAAAACAGATTTTTAGATTTAGTTAATTACTTGTTAATATGTTAACAAAGAAAAACATAAGATTTATCAAAAAAACAACACATTCCTTTTCATTTCATTTTGTTCAAAATGAAGCATATACAACAGTCAAACATACACTGTCAGAAAAAAAGGTACAATACATATACATTATTGTCACTAAATGTACAGCTTTGAGTTTAAAGTCCATTTGGGTTCCCTGAAGGTACGTTACATATTCTCCAGAAGCAGAGTTGAATATTTGCAAGTGTTCATTATAGAACTGTGTAAAATAGAATAATAAAATATAAGCCATGGAGATAAATTGAAAAAAATGAATTAGAGGATAACCAACACAAACACTGCAGCAACAGATATGCTACTGTCTCTGAATTTTACATCTACAACATACAGTTATGTGCAAAATAATATGCAGTGTGTTTAAAACAACTGAGAAAAAGCTCAATCCTCAAAATAGCATTCAGTTCCAAATGAAAACATGAACAAAATATACATTTTAAACTGAAGATAGAATAAAAGTTTATTTAGAATTTAGCAGTGTCTTTGTTTTCATTTACAAACATGAATATTTACAGTATAAACTGAAATTTGTTTACAGATTTGGCTTTTCTGTTAATCACTGAACTGATATTAAGTTGTATAAATTTATTACTGATTACTGCTTTGCATCTGTCTGGCATGGATTCATCTAACATCTGACACCTGCAAAGAGACATTCCAGCACTGGCCGACTGGACTACATTCCACAGTTCTTCTGCATTCTTTGGTTTTGCATTAAAAACAGCATTTATGATGTCACTCCACAAATTCTCAAAAGGTCTGAGGGTTGGGCTTGCCACTTCATAACTTCACATTGATCTTTTTGGTCTGGAACTAGGATGTTGCCTGCTTGCTGGTGTGCTTGTGGTCGTTGTCCTTTTGAAACATTTTAAGGATATTTCTCCTTCAGCATAAGGCAACATGGCCTCTTCCAATATTCTGATATATTTAAACTGGTTCATGGTGTCTGGTATGCAATAAATGGGCTCCGATTCCAAAGTATGAGAAACATCCTCAAACCTTTATGCTTGCACTTCCAAGTTTTCACAGTCTTCACAGTGTGCTGTAGCTTGAATTAATTGTTTATGGGTCATCTCACAAACTGTCTGTTGCCTTTAGACCAAATAAGAACAATTTTGCACTCATCTTTCCAAAGAATGATGCTCCACATCTGTTTAAGTCTTACAATGTGTTCTTTGGCGAACTGTAATCTTTTTAAAAATGTTTAGCAATTGCACTTTACGAGGGTTTCTTAAAAATAGTTTGGCTTCATGTAGGCGTCTTTTGAGCATTGCAGTACTCACAGGTAACTGAAGATCTTTTTTGATTTCCGTGGAGCTGATCATTCGATGCTTCTTTGCCATTCTTGTTAATCTATGATCTATGCGGATGATAGTATTTCTTTTCCTACCTTTCTTTTGGGGTTGTGTTTGCCATTTTAAAGCAGTTGAGATCATTTTAGAGGAGTTGCCAATTATTGTCTGCACTCCTTTATAGGTTCTCCCCTCTCCTATCAACTCCTTAATCAAAGTTCTTTCTCCTTTAGTACATTTTCTGGAACGACCCATTTTACTCACTGAGTATGGGCTAAAACCAGGAGGTATAACATTTGCTGCCCTCTTTATTTAAATAAGGGCCATAACTGACCTGAAACTGACCTGTTTCTTCACAGAATTAACAACCTCACTAATTGATTTCTACATTGCTTCTAATTTGAACACACACCTTTTATTTAATGAGTCACTTACACCCAATTAGTAGTGTGCATGTCATGACTGTTGAATCTGTTAGTTGCCCATTACTTGGCTACACCTAGTCTTGAATATTTTCCCCTTATTGTATTATCATTTCTGACAAAATCAGTAATTAAACACATGTGATGTTAGACTGCTATTATTTTGCACATAACTGTTATTTGTCCAAGTGAGTTGACAGTGAGTGTTAACAACTCCAGAAGCACTGCTGTGCCACTCATACCAACACAAAACACACTAACACATCATCATCACGTCAGTGTCGCTGCAGTGTTAAGAACATTGCACTGCCCAAATCATAGCTGCTGTGTGCATACATGGGAATGTATAGAGAAGAACAGATAGACTGCTGTCTGTAACTGTAGAAGTAAAAAGTCCTCCTGTATGGACAGACAAGTTAAGGGAATGGACATTGAGTGTAGAAACAAGGAGGTGCTAGAAACGTTATAGATGATCAGAGCATATGCACTCATCTGCTTGCACAGAAAATGCACATACTAAGTACTGAAAGTCTCCATGACTGTACTCCAAGACCTTTACTGACCTAAAAGCTGAAGAAAGCTTGGCTCCAATATGCAAAATGTATATTAATATTCAACAAAAGTTTTGTGATACCCAAAAATGGAACTTTTCATGCCTATGGATATAACAACAGGACAACGATCCCAAGCACACCTCAAAGTAACTTAAAAGTGACTTAAACCCTATTGAAAATCTTTGGTGGGATTTAAAGAATGCAGTTCCAGAACTCCAACCCAAGAACAATAGTGAACTGGCATTGCTCACAAGCAATGAACTAAGATTCCACAGGAAGGCTGCCAGTAGCTGGTGTCTGGCTATGAATCATGCCTGCAGCACGTCATATCAGCAAAAAGGGGCTCTAGTAACTACTAAAGACTGAATCTGCAGTAGTCATTAAAATGTAATCTTTTCTTTTTTTGAATTTGGAGAAAACATTTGTTGTATTAATTCATCCATTCATCTGTAATCGCTTATCCAGTTCAGGGTCGCGGTGGGTCCAGAGCCTACCTGGAATCATTGGGCTCAAGCCAGGAATACACTCTGGAGGGGGCCCCAGTCCTTCACAGGGCAACACACACACACATTCACTCACACCTACGGACACTTTTGGGTTGCCAATCCACCTACCAATGTGTGTTTCTGAACCCATGCAGTGATTTCCATTACATTAATGTTTTTTTTAATTCAGCACCACCTGAGGGGCACAAAGAGCACAGCCAGTCAATATTGGTTTGGGCCTTCATTATACGCCTGCAGCCTTTCACAGAATGGTAAACCTCTCGCTATATTGACTTTGTCTCTCTGAGATGTTATTTTTAAACATAACCATGTCTTTGTCCTGTTGGCAATTAAACTGTTGTTGTTGTTTTTTGTTACACCTCCCAATTTTTGGCTGGCATTAAATTAAAAATGGGCACATCTTTGCATTGTTTTTATTTAGTTTGCAGTGTCCCAACATTTCTGAAAATGTGGTTATACATATTGTAATTCAGTCCAGTTGAGTGCAAACAGCTGGGGTTTTTTTTGGTTTTGTTTTTTTAACAGAACATCTTGTGTCTACATCAAACTGTATAAATATTTCAGTTGATTTTGATGCATGCCAAATGATAATGTGAGTGTGTGTGGGTGTTAGAGACAGAGAGCAAAAAAAAAAAAGAGGGTGAGTGATCGGAGCTCCTACCTCCCCTAGAGAAAGGATAAACGGTTATTTGGCTCGTTCCACAATAATAACCTACAACATAAACACCTCCACCCAGTCATTACTAGGGTGGGGGAAGGCACTTTTCTCAATGTGTATATGAAAGTAATTTGATGCTACATTTCTCTGCAGCTACATTTAAAAAAAAAAAGTCAGTGTTTCACATTTGAACATTGCCAAAAATGCATTCAGTAAGGGAGTATACATAAGCTGGCTTAACCATTAACAGCATTAGAGCTTCATGTTATATCTATAAAATGATCAGTTTTTCTTTTTCAACTGTACAAGTTTAATTTTATATCATGAGTGTTCAAGAGGATGTTTGGGACCTGCCTAAAAGGCTGAGTCTAAACTACAGCAGAGGTTAACGTGGAAGCCCTCTTTTGTATTGCAGAAATATTTGTATCGGCAGCAGAGGTGTTTGTATAAATTATTTTATTATTTCTCAGTTCACATAATTATCAGAGGGAAATGTGGCAATGGCAAACGTAATATTCTCATGCAAAATGTAAGTTTTAGAACTGCACGTCTATGTAAAGATTTATTATAAAAATACTGATCATTTCATAAAATATTCAGAAACAGCTCTTTATTTAGTTCACTTATTTGCTTGTGAAAATGCCGAGTGTTTCTTAATATTGCAGTCTGACCATCCACCAAATGACCCAGCTTATTCATACTCAGTTAAAAATGACTTGTTTCACACCCCAAAATGAAACCTCCTGAAAGCAAATGTGGAATAAGTACAGAAAATATATAAATAAAATGACTAAAAATGGTGAGAATCCCAGACCTATTGTTTAAAAAAGGATGCTTTTTGTTAAGTTAAAATGTATTTATTAGAGTACATGATAAGCACACATAAAAACCAACACCAAAAGGTTAAGTCTATAATCAAACATTTGTACAGTATAATACACATGCATGGTCTGCGTGACTGCAATCACATGACCAAACACTTGCAGAGGAGTAATAGGTGCCCAGCCAGTGGCCGAGATCCTGAGGAGGGCAGCCCTCACTGCACACAGACCAGAGTCTGAATGAATTTGGCACCAAACTGACTGGGAACACAGCAAATCTCACATTTGCTTTCTAGACGTGTAAAATTCCATTCATTGAGGGCTTGTGTGCATGCTTTTCTCAGAGTCCACAGGCTGGGTGAGACGTGGGAATGTCGACAAAAGCACACGTATATTAAAGGCTGATTTCCTGAAATTCTGTGAACATGTGATGTTGAAGAAGAACATCCTGCATGATGCTTTATGACAAAAGGGTGATGAGTGCATCAAGAAACTTTCCTCTGTCCTCCATCTTTAGCTCAATAACTTTAAAAAAGGGAAGAAAAAGCAAGAAGAAGAAGAAGAAGAAAATTAATATTTTGGAAAGTACCTGAACTGCACTTGCTGTAAAAACAAGTGTGTATGTTTGTCCATGGAAGCATGCCTGGATTTTTCAGCACAGTATTTTTAGGCTAGGGAACGGCATTTAACACCAAACTGCCAAAAAACCTAGACAACTCCTCCAGTGTTTCTGCTTGCACGTGTGTAAATGACTTCTGTTTTCAATCATTACATGTATCCGTATGACAGGTTTGTAGAGGGCAGTTAGTCAGTTTAGTTGTGACCTGTTAAAACTTTCTATTCAGAGCTACATAAAAGCAGACATTGTATGTAAGCACGGATGATACTTTAAAGAATAGTTCATCAAAAGTAGAAGCTTACTGCTGTCAATGCTACAAAGTATGCGAGCCATTTCATATAACTAGCAATAATTAAATAGTACCAAATCTATTTAACTACTAACAAATTAAAATAAATCAGCACTTTGGGTTGGCCATATATTAACGAGGTCTGCTCTGGGTAACCAGCATAGGATGCATTTTGCAGCTGTACTTTAGATTAAGAAATAAATTCTTAAGCACATTGACTACTGCTGATTAATTGCAAGAATTCAGTCTAAGCCAAGTCGCTAATTGTGTTCCCTGCTGAGGGTGAATGCAGGTGCCTAGCTTTGTTCTCATTGCCAAAACACATCTTAGAAAGATGCATTCCTGCCACCTGGTGGTTACTAACCGAAAGTTTATAAAACGTCACTGACTTTGGGTTAATTACGAGTAATTACTCACTTGATGTGTCAAAATGATCGTGCAGTGTCCTGGAGCTTGTACTTTCAGCAGCCTTCTCAAAAGCCCTACCAAAGAAGCTGGGCACAAAAGAGAAAACCTTAATAAGGACACATACTCTGCCACATACTCATCCTTCTCTTTTGCTCATTCATCATTCATACACTTACTTTTTCTTGTCAGAAGTCTCAGATTCCGGTGGAATGCCCAAGACTATCACAGTGCCTTTTTCCACATCCATTGGTGCAGCCATAATGAGTGGCAACACCTTACAGCGCTTATTCCGAGTCTAAAACATACAAACATGTACATTTTTTAAAAATATCAAACTATAGCACAAACTGTTACATTTTTACTTGTCTGTTAAATGCAGACTCAAATGTCCTACAATTCTCAAGTAAATGCATCAAAAGGTAATCAACACCAGACAACAGATTTCGTGCATTCTGTGTACATACAAAAATATTCAGAAAATATTACTCATTACTGTTTTTAAGTAATGAGCCACTAATGAAATGATACCGCTCTGTTCTCTTCTTTTATGTATGTAAAATAAAACAATAGATAAAAAGTATAATCAGTCCCTGTGATGATTTACTTACTCCATTTTATTAGCTTTTTCCAATCAAACAGGCATTTGACACCCTGTGTTCATTAATTCATTGTCTTTGACTGCTTATCCAGTTCAGGGTCGCGGTGGGTCCAGAGCCTACCTTGAATCACAAGGAACCCACTCTGGAGAGGGGCACCAGTCCTTAGCAGGGCGACACACACTCACACATTCACTCACACCCATGAACACTTTAGTCAATCCAGCTACCTGTGTGTGTTTTTAGACAGAGAGGAAACCCACGCAGACACGGGGAGACAATCACCTGGACTGGGATTTGAACCCACAACCCCAGGAGCTGTGTGACAGAGACACTACAAAAGTCTAGACAGTTGCTTTTTAGGTCTCTAGTGTTTTTTTTGTTTTTTTTTACAATTAATGGCAAGTGATCATATAGCTCTATCAGTTACTCTCAAGCTAACTCTCTGTTACTCTCAAGGTTCTTACTATAAATTGAATTACCTCTAGTTGATTTGTGTTGAAATATGTTGCAGAGCTTACCGAACAGACAAAGGCTTTTAGTAGGTATTTGCTGAGTAAAGTCAGGGCCAAAGACTTGGAGAACAGCTTCACATCAGGAGTTCCCTAAAATGTAATACAAATTGCAGAACGATGTATAAAATTACAAACAATACTTTGTTTTGTAGGTGATACAACAAAGACAACCAGCAATGGAATAAACATTTCACATCCAGGATCTTTCCTCTCTTAGACATGAAAGAGTTATATTAGGATTAAAATGAGAGAGAAATTTAATCTTACCTCTAGCAAATGGCAGTAAAGGAAGGGTCCTTGTGAGAGAATTAGATTGGTGCAAATACAGCTTGCTACTGTCTGTTGAATGGCTTTGAGTTTCTTCTTAGCCAGGTCAATTCCCAAATGCAGCCTCTCTATGTTACTCCTTTTTGGCATGATTAGATTGTGTGTAAATATTAACAGTAAGAATTAACAGAACAAATAATCCTCCAGAGATTCTCAAACAGTTTCAAGTCAGGACCATAAGGCCTTTGCATTATTTTAATGTTAACACCTTCAAGAAAATGCTTAACCTGCACTGGATTCTGACAACACCATTTTTCATAAATATTTCTCTATGATTTGGAGTTTGGAAGGAAGGAAAGCATGTTGCAGAAGGATGGTTTGATAAACATTAGCATGCACCTTGCCATGTAGTTGTATAAGAGTCCTGACTCTTTTTTTGTTGAACAAAAACATCCCCCAAATCATGAAGTTGCCTCCTCTACACTTAACTGACTTCTTTGTTCACTTTGGGTCATCTTTCTGCAGTTCAACGCCACACCCGTTTCACATCTGACCGAACTTTTCCACAAAATATGATCCTCAGATAAGGTTAGTGTAGAAAGTGATATGCGACACTATACCAATGACTGGGTAAGTCTAAGTAAGCAGATATGTACATTAGTGACACACCTTGAAAGACAGTCCAGTGCTTTAATGAAGTTGTCTGTAGCACTCTCATCCTTCTCCACGTTCTCCAGCAGTGCCGAGGCAGCATGAACCACATCACTGGCCAAGAAGCGGTTCTTGAAGCCAAAGTGCACACTAAAAGTTTGTACACGAATGTCTTTCATCCTAGACACCATAAACAAAACAGATAAATGGCAAAACCAGGGCTTTTTTTTTTTAATGGACAAAAACCAGCATTTTAACCAAAGTATTTTTAAAGAGTGTAGTTTCTCTTCTCTCACCCAAATTTGTTGGAGGACTCCTCAATGACATCACGCAGGTTCTCCTTAATTGACATGTCCATAGAGTTAAACTTCTGTCTAACCTGTTTGAGTGGGAGACTAACAAAACATGGAAATCATGAATCTTTCTAAAAGTAAAACAACAAAAAAAAATTAGCAAAGCATATTTGATCTACAGAGCACTAACTGCAGTACTGTGTTGTAGCATAAAACGCTTCGTGTTAATTCAGGGAGCCAGTGTATGCTGCAGCTATATAAATCTTTAAATTTAGACTCAACATATGCAGTTACAAGAATAAGAAACATTCTATAAACAGGAAGACTTGAAATCAGCAGACCATAAAAAGCGGTACTCACCCCATATCTGCCAGGAACTCCTGAAGTTTCTTCTGGCCATTGATAGACCACAGTTTAAAACTGCAGGAGGTGTAACAGGAGTTGCAGATGCTCTCATACAGTGACCAGTGCTGATACAAAGCCAGTTTCAAGCTAATACACAAGATTAAGGGGTTTAACCTGTACATATGTAGCTAGACAAGGAACAGAAATTATTTTCATATGGAAATAGTACAGGCTAAAAGTTTTTTAACTTAAAAACAAAACAGTAATAATAATAAACATTTTAATGAAAAGTAAATGTAACTGACATTTATCTGACTATGTCTGAACATCTGATTGGGTGTTTTCTGGTGGAAATGACAGAAAATTGATCTCTTCAAAGATTTGTTTCAAGATTTCAAGAAGTCGGATTAGGATACTCATATTCAAATGTGATCCTCATGCAGTCGATAGAGAGGGAATTCTCTTCGTCCTCATTACGATGGTTATGGCGAGAGACATGCCTCTGCATAGTGGCAATATCGGTTACATACTTCATACTGATAGATGAAAAAGATTTAGATTAGAATTGAATAATACCAGAATGCAGTAAAGAGTCATAGATATGGTCCTAAAGTAAGACACTTACTGTGTAATTTTGTCATGAATCCACTGATCAGTTAAACCAATGATGCTCCACCTGTCAAACACACAAGACAAAAATGGCACTTCCAGAATGTAAACTTGGATCTCTATATTCCTTATTAGTTTAAAAACCTACCATAGCATATCTTTGGTGTCCTTGGTCATGACCCAGGCCAGCTCAAACATAACCAGTGCAGCCTACAGAAAGCAAAATTGATGAGGTTGAGATAGCACATAAAAAGGAAGGTTTGTTTATTAAATGGTCATAAAACATTTTTTTCACAGCGTATATAATATTGTATTGTATAATCATTCAGCTAAAATATATCGGGATATAATTTTTTTTTTTAATCCATATCGCCCAGCCCTACAGAGTCAAATATTTAAAAACATGGATACTCACTGATGTGCCATAGTATTCATACTGCTCATAGTCAAACAAAATCTCCCTCCTGAAAACACAAGGGCATGGTAATATAAAGATGACATATACACTATTAGAGCAATACTAGAAATTTCAGCATTCTATCATTAAAGGCTACGCACCAGCTATATGAAAGTGTCAAACAAATAAATACAGTGGAATTTGAGTTCCTAACTTGTGTTTATTGATAGTCAGAAAACATGTTATTTCTTACTAATTCAAGGAATAAGGTTTAAAAGACCATTTGCCACCCCCGCCCCCAAGGGTGGTCAGAAACTCTAATAGACGTCTTGCCTGTGACGTAGATGGTGGACAAGAACTCTAGAAATTGCACTTAATTTAATGCAAAAATGACGAAAAGGTGTGTTGTTTTTGGCTGCAATCATTCAACGTACAGTGGGACATCTGTGCACAAATGGCCCAAAGATCCCAAAATATCCAGAAAATTGACTAAATTTGTCAACTTTAAACAGGCACTTTGGAAAAGACCATCTGCTCTCTCCATTATCTGTAGTGCTCATTTCACTGGCGCTCTTCCAACAATATGAGCATGTAAGGAAACCAATGAAAGGTGTTCAAGAGCCTCTGTATACATGGAGGTAAATAGGGTAAGTACACTTACTTCACCTATTTTAGTTGGTGTTAGCTAACGTTAGCTTGACTTGCTAAACTTGGCGGCTCAGATTATACTCGGCTACATAGCTGCATTACGGAGGTTTATAGTGTCGGATGAATTCGAGTTCGACTTCGATCACATTTACAAGAACAATGGTACCTCTAAATTTGAGTTTAGTTTATTGCTAGGCTATTGTCATGAATAATGTTTGTTATTTAGCTAGCTAAATACTGCCATAACAGTCAGTCATAACGGTGTTTTACCGTGGCGTTGTTCAGCTGTTGTCCACCAGTGACGTCACGGTTGGGTTCAAGAATTTCCGTAGCGAGCTCGGGTTTTCCGTTAATTTAATAAAATTGTCAGTTTTAAAGCAAATTAAGCATGCTATTTTCATTTTAATTCATACTTATATATGTCAGTAACTAAAATAATGTGTAATATTCATGGAGGTCCATTAAGTGGTGCTTAGCCTTTAAGTTAGACAGACCTTCGTGCCTCCCAATCTCTCCTAGCTCGCTGTCTTTCGATTCTCCTCTCCAATGCACCCTGAAATAAAGTCAGATTCAGTTACTAGAAAATTCTATTTGATTTAGCCTTATAAAATGTATTATTACACATATTACCTGTCATTTACCATACTGATTTTCATAATGCAATAAAAGGAAGCAATGAAATTCAAATATTTACAGAAACAAATACTAATGACTGGAATGTGTTACAAGCTTCCAATGTCCACGATTAAGGACGAGTTTTTTACGAGTAGGGAGTCTATAACTGAGCCGAACTTGCTGCTAAAAACAACACTGTGAATCTCAGCTATACAAGAAAAATTCTGGATTAAAATGTAATGATTTGGCATGCACAAGCCTAAAACATTATCACTATAAGTGTAAACGAAAAGTAAATAACCATCCCTAAAATTGTAAATAAACACTTGCCATAATAGGGATAACAGAAGTGAACGTGTATACTTTTCACTGTGATACACCGAACACAAAATTAATTTTAAAATTTAAATCAATGTGATGCAGAAAGTGGAATCAGGAAAAAAAAAACTTGCTTCGTCAAAGCGCCTGCGTTTCCCAGATGGCTCTGAACCACCATCACTTTCATTCCCAGAATCCCCTTCTTCGCCATCCTCATTTTCTTCCTCATCATCGCGGAAGATGTCATCGTATGAAGGGACACCAAGATCGTCATCTTGTTTGATCAGCAATTTAATCTGAAGAGAAATTCATATTTTGCTTTAAATTTCGATCTGTTTCTGAATTTCTATTAACATTTTGCATTGGGCACACTATGTGTTGAATCCTATTCAGTAATAACTCAGTATCTGTATTTAGATTTACCTGAGTGTCATTGTAAACATTGACTACATCAACAGGCCGGTGGGTATCACAGATGAAGAAGATGGAGTCTTCTTCTGGCTGTAAAGTCTCCAGGAGGTCCACATTGGCCCCACAATTAATAAGAACAAAATACTGGTACTGTAAAATACACAAATTGCACTTCAATGAACTAAAATAACATAACTTTTATTCAAAATATTCAGTACTTCAGATTAAAGTCTAGAAGTTTAAGTCTAGGTTTTATTCTCCACATTCCTAACTAGAGCAACAATAATAAAGCCAACCACACATACGCTGTGCAAATTCCACCTGTAAATGATAGACTCCCAAACAGCAAAGGGAGATTTCCCAAGGTAAATATAATTAATGTAAGAACTAGAGTCCTCATCCTACCTGCTCCTTATGCTCTAAAAATGCAGTGCCCAGATCTTGCCATCCACTCACAGGAATCAGAGTATACTGCACCTGATCACAGTGGAACAAAGCCTAGAAAGAGATGACAGAGTTACATACAAAGACATTTTCCCCCAAAGTCACACTATAATTTTGCCTAATTGTGTTTTGCTGAATGTAAACTAACCTGCAGGATTTTACACGCGCACAGCGCGTCAACGTCTAAAGAGACCAGAAGAGCCACTCGCTAGAAGATAAGAGAAAAATAAAAATAAATTCAGTTTAAATTACTCTTCCAAAATGAACTGTTTCAGACAACGACAGAACGTGAACAGAAAGCTGGACATGACAGTAAAACGGCTGTTTAACCGACGCTAACTGCTGGCAAAACTCTGCTAACTAGTTAGCCACTTACTTACACACGAACCGAGCCGTTTTACAATGTCTGTCTCAGTAAACCGAGTAACGCCTCACCTGGTTCACCACAACATCGTAAAACTCTTTACGAATATCGGTCACAAACATTTTAAAATCGTTCGAATACTAAATAGAATAGTTTCTCGCCAACTCATCGGTTGTCAGTGCGTCCTGGTTAAGTCTGCACCAAACTCTGGCGCCAAATTCGTTCAGACTAGAGGAGGTGGGACTTCACCGAAGAGTCCAATCACACGGCGGCTGAGACTGCTCTTCTAACCTTGAACCAATGGCTTTCGAAATGGACCAGTATTCCAGCCAATCAGAGTTACTATGAAAACATCGCAGTGAAAACAAAGTGCGAATGTCAAATTGCTCACTCTTTCCTCTCTAGTGCACTACATAGTCTATAAAAAAAGTTGGTTGGGTACCAATATGTTCTGAGCCACATAGTGTCATAGTCATAGTTAATACATTCCTTATGGCTGTTTACTCTACTCTAGTGTTGTATGCAGTTTTGGAGGCATAACTCTCAGAATCAAACCTCAGTTAAGCTCAAGTGAGAAGACTTGTAGCATACTGCTCAGCCCCAAACTGATGACTGTATGTAAAAGACTTGAACTTACCATTACCCAGTGCTAGATGACATGGGGACAAACCTATTACTCATTAAGACACTTTCACCATTATATATAAATCAACATACATTAATATGTTCTCTGTAAATGAAAGATGTCATTATTAAATATAATAATGTTATCACAGTAAACTATATGCATATAATAACTTTCAGATAAGAAGCCCTATATGAGATAAAGAATCCTAAATGCTAAACACACACAACATTTTCCCAATTTAATTTATATGTGATATTCTGTCTTCAAATAGACATCTGGAATGATATGAAGGGGAAAAAATACATTTGCTGAAGGGTTTAAGTTCAAATTATTTATCTCTGGATTATTTGGGGGGAAAAAAACCCTCAGGTGATTATAAGCAAAACAAATGCAGATTACTCACTCTGGCCATTCATTATTATCTCCCCAAACCCAGTGACACTTTTTCAGGAGTTCTGGAATTGATAACAGCATTTGTAGCAGATTCAAACAGATGTAATTATTGATTTGTTTTTGTACGAGAAAAAAAACATGTATTTGTAACAATGTATTTGTGAGACTATATTTGTGTGAATTCAAATACTGATTTGCAAATGTCCAAATATTGTACGTGTTCACATTTTTGTGTTTGGTGCTTATATTCAGCCACTGTAGCAAACTGTAAGCATATGATTTTTAATATTATTATTATTATTATTATTATTATTATTATTATTATTATTATTATTATAAATTCTGTTTGGATTAAGTTCTGTTTTAACTGGATTTGTGAAGGTGTTACTTTATGTTGTTTTTATCGTACGCTCACACTTAGACAAGGTTATCAAACGTCACCAAAGTGAACACTCGAAGGAAAGCCTTAGGTTTTAGGGGAAGAATTGAGACACGGGGTAGTGTCCACCTGAATTCAGTTCCCTGTAAGTGCACTCTATAGTGAGCAGGGAGCCGTTTCGGAAACGCCTATGCAGAATAGTCTGAGAATTTTTATTGGTTGACAAACACAACGTAGGCTGTAGCTGATTGGTCTGAGGCGATTTGTTGTGGCGTGGCGTCACATCCTCTTCTCGGTGTGTTTTTCAGACATTCTGCTGTGCTTTTGTGGCCTGCGGTCTTTAGATATTCTCGCCTGGAAATATACATGAAATATGGTGAGTATTGAAAGAATAATGATGTTTGTAGAGTGTATGAGAAAAATGTAAATAGTGTATCCATTGTTTTCTCAGGGAAACCGTCTAGTGAATCAAAGCTAAGCTAACGACTAAATATGTCAGTTTAAACCTGCACTGTCACTCTCAGTGCTGTAGTTACTGTCCAGATCTGCTGATGTCAACAGGCTGTTAGCTTTAGTCTCTGTATAAAATACAGGTTGTTGTCTTTTTGTACTCAGCGTGAGTATGTTCGTTCATTATCGCTGTTGTTTTACTTCATTATTAAAAGCCGACCGAAGGCCTGGGTTCATCTTATGATTTCATGAATGAATGTGTTGCTATGTTTTGTCTGTTTTCTCCTCAGTTTTCCTTCAACATGTTTGACCACCCGATGCCTCGGGCCTTTCAGAACCGCTTCTCCACACAGTACCGCTGCTACTCGGTGTCGATGCTGGCGGGACCCAACGACCGCTCTGACGTTGAGAAAGGAGGAAAAAGTATAGCTTTTGTAGTTTATTTCTGTGTTGAAAAACCTAACGATATTTATCGCTATACTTATTACTATACACTGCCAGAAAAAAAGGTCTCTAAAAGTAATGTTCTACTCTCACTGTCCCTTTTATCAGCTCCACTTAACAGGTGCACATTGTAGTTTTAAAATTGCAGACAGTAGTCCAGTTGTAAGTCATTATTCACCCTCCTCTTCAATGGTCAGGAATCCCAAAGTAACACCACAGAGCAGGTATTAGGTGAATCATTATACTGATATGGTGGTGGTGGTGGTGTTAGTGTTGTGTTGTCACCACTGTTGAAGGAGTAGAGGATGACAGCAACAGATGAGGTACCGTCTCTGGTTGGTGGACTGTCTCTGACGAGCTGGTTGTGTCTAATATATTCACCAGTGAGAAGACACAGTGTTTAAAGTCTCCAGCAGTACATGCTGTTTCTGATCCACTCATAACAATGCAACACATACTAAAATGGGGCCATCATGTCATTGTCACTGCAGTGCTAACAATGATTCACCAACCAAATAATACATCCTCTGTGGTGGTGTTGTGGGTGTTCTGACCATTGAAAAATGAGCTGTTTAATAAAGTATGCAGAGCAGCAAGTGGATTACCTTCTGTAATTTAAAAATTACAGCATGAACCTATATGGTAAACAAGGTTGTTAAAATGGACAGTGACTGTAGAGTATTATTGTGTGTGACTTTAGCCAGGCAGTGCATGTTTGAATAGGTGCTATGTTACATGGCCTTTTTAAGTAGTGTAAATTTACACTTGTTTATCATTTCAAGAGATTAATTATAGAAAATATGAATTATTCAGATCATTTGTATGCTTTTACAAAAAGTGTCCCAGAAAAATTTGAATAAACTCCATGAATTCCAGGGACTGCTTATATATATGAACATGAAGATGTTTCATTTAAAGTAGCCATCAAATGTATAACATTTATTTATTCATTTTTTTTTTCCTTTTTCCAGTAATAATGCCCCCATCTGCACTGGACCAGCTAAGTAAGTGCATAAATTGAAACTGCTTTTTGGCATATAGCCAATACTACTACAATAATCTATAATGCAGTGTCCATATACGTATGTTCCTTACGTTCCATACGATACGTATCATCCTTACCCTTAAACAGGCAGACTTAACATCACATACCCCATGCTGTTCAAACTGACCAATAAGAACTCTGACAGAATGACCCACTGTGGTGTCTTGGAGTTTGTTGCTGATGAGGGCATCTGTTACCTTCCCCACTGGGTAAGAAAGTAAAATAAATATTTTCTGTCCTTAGACTAATGGTTACTGGTCTGTCCGTAGACTAATGTAAAAGCTTGTTATAATTATTTCATAACTGCCCTATTGAATTTATTTTTCTCAGCACAATTATTTTCAACATATTTTCATTTCCACAGCTGTTCAATTTGAACAGACATATGTTTACGTCACTACAAACAGAATGTGAATTTGTGGTTTGATCCATACGCTTGAGGCAAATACATGTACATGAAAAAGTAAACCCATTTATTGAGACAGGTTGGTGATCTTAAAATACGTGTTCTTGCATACAGTCGTCTTGTAGTATTTTATAAAGCAGCAGTGAATTATATTTGCTTAATTGTGCTCAAACTGTTTGTGTTGTCGCAAGTAACACAGTATCAATATCTAGGCTGCAAGGTAATCAGGCACTTATGCAATGTTAGAATAAGACATATTGTTAATTGCTGTTGATTTTGTAATGTGATCTTCTTGTTCTTTTCTTCAACAGATGATGCAAAACCTCTTACTGGAAGAAGGAGGGTTGGTCCAGGTTGAGAGTGTTAATCTCATGGTGGCAACATACTCCAAATTTCAACCTCAGAGCCCAGACTTCTTAGATATCACAAACCCTAAAGCAGTGTAAGGAATGCAGCGTTAGCTCTTAGCACTCATTATTAATCCAGTAAGAAGGAAAATAATGTGTACTCATCTAAATGTACTGTGCTTGAATTTTTTTCCTCTGTCTGTAGATTAGAAAATGCTTTGAGAAATTTTGCCTGTTTGACAACAGGTGATGTCATTGCGATTAACTATAATGAAAAGGTGAGTACAATCAGTTTGAGTGTTTGATGTGTGCAACAAAAGGAACAAATAAACTAAACCTGAAACTGCTCATTTTCAGATCTATGAGCTACGAGTTATGGAGACCAAACCCGACAAAGCGGTGTCCATTATCGAATGTGATATGAATGTAAGGGAGTTACATTGACAGATATTATATAGTCACTGCTTTCCATTGCCCATTGAATGCATTTCTGTTTGTTTTTGTTCTTAGGTGGACTTTGATGCTCCACTTGGGTATAAAGAGCCAGAGCGACCCACACAGCACCATGAGGAACCAGCAGTATGTTTTAATGTTATGCTGATAATACTGAAGTTAGATTATCTTGTTAACAACAGATTAAGCTGAATTTCTGTTCATCTATTTAAGGAAGAAGAGACAGACCCCAGTAATTATGAAAGGGACCTCGGTTTTAGAGTAAGTCCTTATGTTACAGTGTCACTGCTTTTTAATAAGTAATTGACTCAAGAACTGCGTTTAATTCTCAGAGTTGGACATTGCGAAGTTAGGCTGAAATTAATATATTCACTGCCTCTGTTCCCAGGCATTCACAGGCTCTGGGAATCGTCTGGATGGAAAGAAGAAAGGAATTGAACCCAGTCCTGCTCGTCTTGACCCAAGTGACATCAAACGGTGAGGACACACACCATACTGAACATACTCATACCCAACATACTGAAATGGACACCTTTCCCAGATCTAAAAGATGTGTTATAAAGAATTCCTTTTGTCCACTTTTAAACAGGGGCATTCCTAACTATGAGTTCAAGATTGGAAAAATCACTTTCATCAGAAACTCCAGACCACAGCCTCGCAGAACAGAAGAGGTACATGAAATGGCAAAATAAAACATATTTAATTAAATTTAAATGCTAATTGGACATGTATTATAAATTGTCTCGTCGAGACAGAAAAGTCATTATTGATTTTAAACAGTGAGAATGTCTAATTTTAATTAGACATTAGGTAATACGGAAATATAAAAGGTCAGTAAAAATGCTTGTCTGTTTTGTGCAGGATGACTCAGTCAGTAATTTCATCGCGTTCTCAGGAGAAGGCCAGTCATTGCGGAAGAAAGGCAGGAAACCTTGATTGGACCCAGTTCATCAGGAACCAATAATAAAAGCATCCTTCAAACTCTTTATGTATTCTCTTTTTTTTTAAGAATTAAAAAAGGTCAAGAATGTTTAGATGAATGGATTTGTTGGACATATTTTTCAGATTTAAAATTAATGACCAAACAAAGTTATTTTTAAATGAATTTATATGTACAACATTTAAATGCCTGAGGAATAAATATTACCCATTACTTCATATTGTGGAATTCCTTATCCTGGTGCCCACTCCAGGGTGTGTTCCTGCCTTGTGCCCAGTGAGTCCAGACCCACTGTGACCCTGAATTGGATAATCAGTTGTAGACAACGAATGAATAAGTTTTAAAATTGTATCTTAATCTAGACACATGAATTTTAGAGAAAGATGAGAATTGAAGAAAAATAAACGTCTTGGAACCACTGACACCACATTTTATACTAGGTGTGCACAATCTGAAGATTGCTAAATATTCGGCTTTAATGCTACATGATTGTATTTCAGTTTTTTGTTATTCAGTTATATATATATACGTACACACACACATTGTAGGTTCTTTTATGTTATTACAAATGTTTATTTTCCTGTTTTAAAAGCCGAAGTGCAGTTTTAATTTAGATTTAATTTAATTTTGACATAATTTGGTTTCATAGCATTTGCGAGGCTGTTCCACTTGCTCAGAGAGCAAGGATTGTTCATCCATATTTGGTATTATGGTCCCATCCTGACATAGCTGAGTGATTCAAGGTACACTTGTATCAGTTAATTGACAAATATTTTATTTCAGCTACAGAATTTAATATTCATCTTTTTAAAGACAAGAACAAGATCAAAATTAAAGACGGGTTCCTTTAGAGGTTACCCAGACAACATTAAAAAAATCTTTCTAGTGTGTAACAGTAACAATATTTCAGAAAAGATGGTTAATCCAAATAAATCTTCCATCACTCATATGATAGCATTGTAAAATGATAGTATTTACTTACAACAATTAAATCTTTGCATATACTCTACATTTTTCTATAATTACATCAATTTGTTGTATCATATGCAATATACATAATTTATACATATTTTGTTTCAAGGGGATTTCAGTTAGACGTGTTGGATGATCTTTGATATTGTTATTAAAATCATTTCTTTGGAAATCTCAGAATTAAAACAGTGGCAATGTTTGTGAATATTCATGAAAATGGGTTTTAATCTATTACATATTGTCCTTTTGAAGCTGCATGAAAATAACGCAAATGTACCCAAACTTGTGACCAGTGGTGCCAATAAGTTTGGCACATTTAAAAAACAAATTATTTGGGAAGTAAAAACTATATGCTAGTTCTGTCATTGCCGAAGACCAAAATGAACAAATTCCAATATTGTTGCATCTGAGCAAAACCTCATTTTTGTGTCATGTTTTTTTCTTTTCTGCTAAACATATGCTGTTTAAATTCAGTTAAAATTACACAGCAATGTAATTGCAATTTTCCTTCTTTAAAAATGTAAATTTTTAAAGCACCATAGTTTGTTATGACAGCATTAATATTCAACAGGTAACAAAGTTGCTGTCCAAAGAAAAACATGTATCTACAAAATAGGAATTTTAATAACTTTTAAAACCTTTTAATAGAAAGCAATGTATGGAGATTTTATTCCAAGTCATTTGAGCATTGGTCTATTCATCATTCATCATGAAATCACAAAATGAAGGACAGCTGCTTTGTTCAAATTATTTAGTAAACTAAAAATGAAGCAGCATGTTTTTCTTTGAACAGTGACAATAATTATTATTCCTTCCCCCCCCCTTTACTATAACTGTAAAGGTAAAAGTCAGTGCTTTCTGAGTCCAGTGCAGAGGAACCTGGCCATGTTAAGCTTCTGATTGGTATTTCCAGATGGCGATTTCTCCATTGTCACTGCAGGTGGCTAGCAGACCTGCTTCTTGAGGATGCCAGGCCACACAGTTAACGTCCTGACTGTGGGCCTTGGGCACATGAGCAGAGAGGTAAAACACAGGCTGTTCAGGGTCAGCAGTTACATCTTCCTTAAAAATACGAACTCCATCATCTCCACAGGCAGTTGCCAAGGCACCAGTCAGACGATCCCTATGCATAGAAGGTCGTTTTAAAAAAAAGTGCATAAACACACATTTTGAATATCAGAAATCTACTACTTTAGGGCAGATTATATAACAATGTATACATGTTTTGAAAATTGAGTAATCAATGTTCTAATTAGCTGAATACGGCAAAAGGTCTAAGACGACTTACTGTGACATTATTATTAAATGGCTAATGGAATAATCCCAGAATTTAAAACAATTAATTATTTTCAGGAAAAAATGTCATCTTGTTTTGTAAAGTATTTTTATATTATACATAATGTCTTTCAGGGAATATATGAAGAGAACACTGCAAAGACATAAATAACAGTGTTCATCAGGCTCTGTTTCTATTAAAAGAAACCATTAGGAAACTTTAAATAAATGATTTATCATTCTACAACTTGCCAGCTTAACATTGTTGATATCTCAATAAAGTAAACTTTAATCAATTTTAAAAAATAAACAAAAAAAGTTGTTCTGAGTTAAAATTAGAAAATAACTCACCATGCAACATCGTATATTGTACGATTGTGAAATCCAGAGAGGGTACACACACATTTCCATGCACCATGAGGGGAACCATCAACTGCAACAAATACATTTGTTTTGATTAGCTGATATTTTAGAGCCAAAAGGCCCATTACTACATTTTGGAAGCAATCTTTTTTTCAGTCAATTCCATTAATTTACCATCTCCTGATGTACACTCTTTCCAGACTTTCACGGTGCGGTCATCACTACAGGAGGCTAGTCTCTGTCCCTCTGGGTCAAAGGAAAGACTCCATACAGTTGATGTGTGTCCTTCTAAAGTTGCCCGGCACTCCCAGTCATCGTCCTCTTCTTTATAAATGCACACCTTGTTGTCATAACTGGCTGAGGCCAAGAGCTGTAATTATAAATATATATTATGAACAAATTATCATTTTTAAATTGGAGTTATGTAATAGAATGTTGGGAGTAGGACCATGCCCTGACTACACCCCTCAGCCCTATATATACCCCATATATACTCGCCATTTCAGACTTCACGGTTGTGGTCCGTACTACCAAATGTTTATTGTAATATGGGCCCTAACAATCATATCTGCCCTAGTTGAACAAGGCATTTAAACAATCACATTATTTTTACTATCTGTTTGATTGACCGTATTTCCAGATGGGTGTCTCTTTGTACAATGGTTAACTCAATTTTTTTTTCACATAAAGCTTTGTTCACATATTACATATTTAAAAAAAAAACATTGTTAGTGCAAGCCATACTTTAATTACATCATATACCACTGTAATCACAACACTAGGATTGTTTTTCTTCATACTGTGTATCCAAAATATTTAGTATTAAGTAAAAATCAGAAGTGGTCTATGGTCTATTTATTTCAGTTCAGGTTTCCACTAAGCACTAGTATTACTTTATCTGAAAATGCATTTAATGGTAAATGATAAATGTTTGCTTTTATTATAGTTTCCATTATTTCAGAAGAATTTCTCTACACACTTCAGAAGCAATACCTTCTCCTTGTGTTAAAAAAAAAAAAAAAACACTACAATTTAATGAATTATGTCTAGGATCTGGGGCAGTCAATTGTTTTGACAACAACAGCAGAGAACAAATATGTTCTCCATTCCCTACTCTCAACAATGGCTTTCTGACACACTACTTTTAGACCCACAGTGGTTTCAAATGTTGTATTCTCACAGAGGAAGGTTGAAGAGAATCACCTGTGTATTACTTTTTTCAAATTAGAAGCTAGAGGGGAGCTCAAATTTTGAAGACAAAACACAAACAAAAAAAACTAACTTGAATTTAACAACAATTTCACTGGAAAATTAACAATGGAAGGGTGGTTTCTGTCTTTTGTACTATACTGAATGTTGAATCTTACATAATAAAACAACTCAACAGTAACTTATAAAAATATAAAAAAAGTAAAGACATGAGGGAAGACTCACCTCTTGTGTGGGGTGCCAAACTACGTGTTTCACATCCTGTGTGTGGGAATTTACTACACTCACACACTCATATTCATCCTCCTCATCCACTGAAAAGGGTACAAGTGGAATTAAGTTGTACATTTATCTGTCAGTGTTCATGCAAGCGATAGAAATTATACTGCAGCTGGTCAATAACTTTGTCAAAAAAAATTTACACTGAAAATACAAACCTTCCCATATCCACACACTCTTGTCTCTACTGCAGGTTGCCAGCAAATTGCCAGATGGGGCCCAGGCTACACATTTTACTTCATTCTCATGTCCCTCCAACACTGTAAGGCACTTAAAAAACAAGATAAATAAAATAACTAATAGTTCACCTTACTGCATCAGAGTAAAGTTAATAAACAGCAAGTATAGTTCAAATTGAATGCCTAATACTGTTCTCATTTCATTGTATTATGTACAAAGTAGAGGAAAATTAACTTTCCTCATTTGTCACCGAAGTATTTTTACCTCAAAATCATCATTCTTCTTCTTCCAGATGCATGTGGTGGCATCAAAACTGGCAGATGCAAGGTAATTCCCACAGGGAGACCAGGCAACCTTCCGGACAGTCCGCTGGTGTCCATCTGATAGAACACTCTTACATTCCCAACTCTCCCCTGTGTGAACAGACCATGACATATTAGATGATTACTACTCTGCTGTGAAAGATTCTGCTCTCGTGACTGCTGAGCCTCCGCCGTTTCTCTGGCTAATTTACTGCAAGCGCATTTTTCACAGCAGGTTTGTCACTTTGGCCATTGAAGGGGAACATTTAAAGACTACTGTGATTTTGCGAAAAGCGTGTCTAAGCTAATGAATTCTGAAAAAAGGTTAAAAGTGTTCACCCTCTTTGCCCCAGATCCGCACGGCTCGGTCTCCGCCGCAGGACGCCAGCAGCGTGCCGCTCGGGCTCCAGGACACGAACCAGCAGCGCGAGTCCGGGTGAGCGTTCACTCTCTCCACACATTCCAGCGAGGCCTTCATTTTAAACACGGCCCGGTTAACCTCAACAACGAGCAGAACCAACGGTACTCCTACTGACACTTTTTATCAGATGCCTTCTTCCTTCCTGCTCTTTTCTTCAGTGTGTCGCTACATCTCAGAAAAGAAGACAGCACCGCCCTAAGGACACGGAGGAAACTACATCTGTCTCTCTGTGGGAGGGAATGTGAGTGTGTGTGTGTGTGTGTATATATCAGTGGCGGATGCTTGTCTTTCAAGGAGGGGAAGCTCAATTTCGGCATACATCATAAAATGTGTCAGTTTATTTATACATAAATTCTCCCCTTCGTTCCTTTTTAAGAAAATGCTTTTTGACTCTGTCGTATCAATAAGGCGTCTTTTCCAGGGACTTGACTAGTGTCCTCTCAATGGCCAGCAGAGCTACGCTGCTTAAACGGCCTTTGCCCATGTGAAGTGTGTCCGCCTGTGCTCCCACGGATCTTTACACCAAAGGATCGCTGATTCGCTCATTTCGCTGTCAATCAAAAAGGGATTCAGCCTCAGACAGATCATCCAATCATCATGCAGAAGCTGAGCGTCCGGGCCAGGCTCGTCTCGTTTCGCTGTACTTCGCTGCTTCGCTATTAAACTCTGTGAACGCTCAGCGTCCACACTGTTTAAAACACTGTTAAACTGCGGGAATGATTGAGAGGAAAGCTCCGTCTTTACCAGTGATAGGAAGCTGATTCTGAACAAATGTTGAGCGCGTTGTAGTGCATATTTATTCAATGACATGTACACACAACAGTATATATTTGATCACTTATTTATTGACATTTTAGGGGAAGCTGAGCTTCCCTTGCAGTCTTAGAGCAATCGCCACTGGTGTGTATATATACATATACTGTGGAATAATGCCTCTAGTGTGCTGAAGAATATAAATAAATATATTTTTTAGATATTTCAATAAAATCCAAATCTTTCGTGTCTCATGACGTCACCCCGGAGGGAGCGGAAGTGTGCGGATGGAGACAGGAGGAAGTAGCTGGTTAGCTGTAGCTGCGGAGCTCCGAGTCTCTTTGTTTTTATTGTTAATCCGTTTACAACGAAGAGAATGTGGCTGTTTTAGCTCGAATCTTCGGTCGGAGACGGACAAGTGTGAGAGAGGGACCCGAGGGTAGTAAGTGTACTGGGTGAGACGGTGTTGTGTTGGGTGTGAGACGTTGTTTCGGTTCTTTGTGCGGTCTGTCCCTGTGTCGGCGGCGGAGTTAAAGCTCTTCAGCTTCAGGGAGAAAGAAGAAAACCGTCCACTGTTTATCTCTGTTGCCGACTCTCTTTCCCAGGAAGGGGGATTTATTTATATCATACAGGTAAGCGTAATGTTTATAGAATAAATTTCAGTTTCACTTTTATTAGAACAGCTTGTTTTAGTGTGACATAAAATAGGGCTAAACGTTTTTCAAAAAATATGTAAATTTTTCCAGACCAATATTTAAAGAGCATACATTTGTGATACATTTTTACTTTGCTAATATACATGTGTATGTAACTTGTTTTTATGACATAGAAGGGGTATTTCGTGCGAAATAAAAAGTCAACAGCATTGTTTATATTGGTGCTTTGAAACTGCAGTTTAAAAATCAGCCTCAAATGGGTTGATTTAGGCAGCCAGGATTTTTTACATCTTAAACTTAAAGAACCAATCCTGTCACCTGGAAGTGTAGGGCTTTCAAACTGTAGGAGAGCAGCAGAGGGGAATGTTTTGCATATCCTTAGATCTATGAGTTCTCAAAGTTGGCAAGTTGTAAAGTTACATCAACCCAACCTTAAGGCATTATGGAATATTTTCTCTGCATTCTGAATTCTGAATATGCAGCCTAATTTGATAAAAAGAGGAGTGTTTATGGGTTTAATAGTTTATTGGATGGGGTATCATTTTTAAACTGCAAAAGAATATATTTTTTTCTTTTCCATGTACTCCCAGCAGACCTATATGTCATGTATGTTGACATTACTGGACCAGGTTATTATAATTTATTTGATGATTTGGTTATGTCTATTGTCTCCATCTTGGTGCTCAGTACATGGCTATATGTCAATGATATTGATTATTGTGAGAATCATAAAATATCTGATGGCACCTGGTAGCCAAAAATTTCCACAATTTTTTTGTGGCACCAATTTCCACCAAAGTCCCACCTTCTAAAATTGTGTGTAAGATTCATGGTACTCATGGAATACTTTAAAGAGCTTTAATACAAAACAGAACTCAAATTTATATATGTATAATGCAAGTTAACTTGCATAAATATCAGTCCTATATCCTGTACTGTGATTTCATTGCATATATACCATACATATATAGCTAACTCCTGACTTGGGTTTGCACTTCTTACAGCAGTTTTTCTCTGGACAACCTGCTCTTTTTAAACTTGGAGCTCTTCACTTGTTAAATTTGCAAAAACCCAACATGTACGCCCCTCCGGGACCCCCTCTGCCTGGAACCCGCAGGAGGAGAGGTGGAACAGCTTTGCCCAAACAGCCTGAGCGGAGTCTCGCCTCTGCATTACCCGGGGCACTGTCCATCACCGCTCTGTGCACAGCTCTTGCCGAGCCAGCCTGGCTACGGGTGCATGGTGGAACCTGCCCCAGACAGGAACTTGGAGTGGCTGACGTATTGGGTTACATCGATGAGCAACTTATCCAAGGTTTTTTCAATTGTTTCATATATTAATGTTTTATGTATTACTTTCATGGTATTATTAAAACACTTTTTGGCTACTTAGAAGCACTTTATAAAAACTGATTTAAAAAATATTAAGTCTGCCTGCTTTTAGAGCCTAAGAATGACAGCATAAGCTCTGTATATGACATTAAAGCTTGTTTTAATTTTGCATTAACAAATGTTAATGTGTAGATCTGGATAACCTGTACACTTAATATCTTGTATCAATATTGTGAACATGTGAGCAGATTTCACTTCTACTTCTGTAAACATGGATATAGAAAGAAAAAATAACAGGGTTGCATAAATACTATTTTTTTCCCAACCAAGTACGAGTACAAGTATGTTTATTTTTGTATTTACCGATACAGTGCCCTTGCACACGGGAAAATATTTCCCACGAGGAAAATACACTCTGAGTAAAGAAAAACCCACTTTGTATGAGTGTGGCATACTCACTGCTCTTGGGTTCTCACTGCGGTCCTCTTTGCTTGGGTTGCTATCACTGATTGTAAAATAATTCCAGATCGTCAACATTTTGAGCTCTCTGCTCATTAGCGCAGCAACACACAAGGTATTGGATGTTGGTATCAGAGTCTCGCTTGCGATTACGTGTACAAGTTAATTAACACAGTATCTGGTCAATACCCGATACCAGTATCGGTATTCATGCAGCTCTAAAAAATAATATACATATTCACCACTTTATTAGAAATTCTTACCATGCTGGTGTATAACTAGATTTACATGTCAGTAAATGAGCTACAGTTTGTAAATAGTGGACCTCTAGGGTAAATAGACCTCAGAATGGCTAGGGTGTGGACAGGCTAACCTTTCTTAACTCTTTGTAAGGTTAACTGTTTGATAACAATGGTTAGACTATGCATTTATAAAACCTACAGGCATTATTTTTGCTTGTGAGTTTTATTTCTTATGATTGAGGTCCACTTATTAAAACAAAATGTATAATTTTTATTGTATGCAAACAAGTAATTTTTAATATTTTTTTCTTTATTTTTTTGCCACAGACTACTGTATTAATTCCCAGACCATCCTGCTTTTGCGGGTTATTGCTGCCTTCTGTTTCCTGGGAATTTTATGTAGCCTGACAGCTTTTTTACTGGACGTCTTTGGGCCCAAACATCCTGCTCTCAAGATTACACGCCGATATGCCTTTGCTCACATTCTTACAGGTATTTAGAAAATAAGTGATAAAACTGATAGCAAGCAAATTGATTAATTTATTCTTTATTTTATTTATCAAATCTGGACATAAGGAGAAAATAGATATCAAGTATTGGTGGCTAATATTGATTTTATGGGACAATATATTTTTATATTTTAATTTTATATGTATTTTTTAGTTTAACTGTGCTTTACTGACAGATATAATTGAAAACCCTTAAATAAACAACCTAAACATACTTCTTTAATATTTTGGTGCCAGGGGTGGGGTTATCCAGGATTATTTACTCTTATTTTCTTTAAGTTATTTTTTTTATAGAAGGGATTTGTTAGATTCTTGGGCAGGTTTGGATACATTTTAAATTCTCTATGATAGAAAATTTTGTGTTTACCAGTTCAGCATATATTATTATATACTTTTTTTTTTCAGAAGATTGCAAGTTCAAATACTTGTAGTGCAAAAAAAAAAGCACTTAATATGGATGCATTAACATTATTATGGATGCATTTCTCAGCTTAAGATAAAACCATGCATCAGCCCGTATTTGTTTCCTTGACTGATTTAAAATATATACAGAGTATCATCTGGAACTAATGATATCTTTTCACTGCTTTTTATCTTGCAGTGCTCCAGTGTGCTACTGTGATTGGCTTCTGCTACTGGGCCTCTGAGCTCATTCTCTCTCTTCAGCAGCAGCATAAGAAGTATCATGGTTCACTCATCTATGTCACATTTGCCATCAGCTTTTACCTGGTGGCTGGAGCTGGAGGAGCGTCCATCTTAGCCACAGCTGCCAGCCTGCTCCGCCATTACCCAACTGAAGAAGAGGAGCAGGCCCTTGAGCTCCTCTCAGAGATGGAGGAGAGCAGTGAAACTTTCCCTGCTGATTACGATATTGCCAACCAGTTTCAGCCTCCACCAGCTTACACACCTTGATCAAGCATCACAAACAAGCATTAAAGCTTATTCCATTCATATGTATACTATCTTCCATGCTTCAGGTACCACTATTCACCTCCCAAAAAAATCAAGGACAGGGAGATATGCAGATTCTAATTGCCAAGTCATAAATTACCTGTAAGGCCTAAAACTTAAAATACAACATTATATGCAAACATTGGTCTATATCCATGCATACACTTAGAGTAGCATTTTAGCTATTGCTTCAGTGCATGGAACAAATTGATTATTTTCTTTGCAGAAGTGCTTCTAGAATTGCAAATCAGTGTAAAAAGGATAATCTTTCCTTGCAGGACTTTGCATGTTTATGTCAGTAAAGGCCTGAGTTCCATACAAAAAATGTGACATGCTTCATAATGCACTAATGTAAAACAGAGCATTTCAGCACCATGTGTTTTGGGATGCAGTTTTCTGGCTGCTTTTCTGGGCACTTTAAATTGTGGGCTTTGAGAGAACTCTTAATTTTCTTTCAATGCTTGCCTTTCTGTTAGTTAAATCAGAGGTCTATTGGCTCTTTACATTCCACCTGTACAGCTTTCCACACTGTAGGTTTATTTAAGTCACCCTTGTCCTAAAAGTCCACTTTTTTTTTTAAGCTTGTGCAACCTTATTCAACTGGTCATGTGTTAAAACTGCTGGTTGGTTATTATCACACAGCCCTAACATCTACCAAGCCAATGACATGATTTAATCAAATAACATTTTATTCATTGAGTGGCCCACAAAATATCATTATTCATTATTTTTCTAAACACTGGTAAATGAATAGTGCCCGGTATACACTATTTTACATTTACGTATTTCATATTTCATTGTATTGTGTAATAGGGATAAATGCATCCTTACCATCTTGTATTTTTTAAATAATTATTGACCCTAAGAAAGTGGTTTTAGACTTGCTGGTGAACAATTAGAAATTGTGATTTTACCATTTTTCAAAATTATTCTTTATTTAAATCAGCAAGTCCTTTATTTTTTGTGTTTTCATAAATTATTTTGACTAGCTTGTTGATTATTGAGTGTGAATACCAGAGGGCACAGGATATTTATTAAATAAGTTTATTTAGTTAATTATTAGTTAATTATTCAGTTACATACAGTCAGCAATTATAAAGAGCTCTGTGGGGGAACCATTTTTATCATATTTGTCCACTGTAATTTGGAAGTGTTCAATTTTTGCCAACTTATTGTGAGTGTGGTCTTGATTAATTTGAGGTATCAATTATATATTCTTTATATTTCTTTGTGTGTGTGTGTGTGTGTGTGTGTGTGTGTGTGTGTGTAATTTGTGTGCTTGGTAGTGTTAATATGATTAAGGATGTCTAAACTCACCACATGTGTGACATGTCTTGGGTTTTATTTACATTATCACAATATATTTTAGCTGGTTCTGCTGAAATCACCTATCGTTAAGTAATTTTTGATATGTGCACTGTCATGGCATGCCCTGACATTTTGATACCGTACTTGTGTTTACTCGGTGAATGTTAGAGATCTGATTGTAAACATTGTTTAATTTTACACTCATTTTGTTTTTCTCCTAGATATTGAGGTGGTTTGTGGTCATTTTACTATGTTACGTTTCTCCTTAATTTCTATAACTGTATCATTAACATGTAAAAATGATAAATAAATGATTTGATGTTTTTGTGGTACCCTGGTGGAACTGCTATATGTTTAAACTGTGTTAGATAATAATTTAGCTGTAGTCTGAAATAGACTATTTCATACTAAATCTTTGTGAAAAAACTGAACTGCTTTTGGGTCTCTAGGACTGCAGCTGAATGATTCCTTAGAATGAACACTCTGCATAGCCAACACAGTCCTTTTATTCCTTCTTTTTATTCATCCTGGATCACTGTGGGTGGTTTGTCATTTTCAACAGAGCATCTGAATAATGGAATGACTAAAGCTTTAGTCCAAGAAGCCACTGTTCCATTTGTTAAATTGCCTTACATAATCCTGCAGTGGAATGGCACAGTGGGTGCTGCTTTAGACTACAGCAATAAGGGAAAACATTTCATATGGTAAATGCCATGTAATAAATTGGCTATAATTTTCTGTATTTACACATAAGCACTGTAAATACTTGTAAATTGTATATGGGAATTGTACACCGACTATACAGGAGCACCTTGTACTTATTTCCACAATTACCAACACAGAGCAGGTATGATTTGGGTAGTGGATCATTCTCAGCCCTGCAGTGACACTGATGTGGTGATGTGTTAGTGTGTGTTGTACTGGTACAAGCAGCAGTGCTGCTAGAGTTTTTAAATACCATGTCCACTGTCAACAACCTGTCTCTGAACGTGTACAAAACCAAAGAGATGGTTGTAGACTTCAGAAAAACAAGGGGTGAGCACTCGCCGCTGAACATCGACAACTCTGCTGTGGAGATTGTCAGGAATACCAAATTCCTTGGTGTTCACCTAGCGGATGATCTCACCTGGTCCACTAACACCAGTAACATCAGAAAGAAAGCCCAGCAACGCCTCTACTTCCTGCGAAGGCTCAAGAAGGTTCATCTCCCACCTCCTATTCTCACCGCTTTCTACAGAGGAGTCATCGAGAGCATCATGACCAGCTGCATCACTGTCTGGTTTGGGAACTGCACTGTGGCAGATCGCAAGTCCCTCCAGCGGATCGTGAGGACAGCTGAGAAGATTATCGGTGTGTCTCTTCCCTCCATCACAGACATTTACACCACTCAGCACTGTGGGAGATCACACACACCCTTCACACACACTCTTCAACTTACTGCCGTCTGGAAAAAGGTATCGAAGCATTCGAGCCCTCACATCCAGACTCTGTAACAGCTTCTTCCCACATGCTATCAGACTCCTAAACACCTAGAGACTGAGACTGGACTGAAGAAGCGCACACACACAACTTCACAAAACACTGGTTTGTTGAACTGAAAATGATATACGGAAAACGAGTGTACTGTTTACACGTATCCTGTTTACATCATGGTTACATCCAGTTACCGTTTACAGCACAAATACACTTTAAATTGCAGTGTCTCTCCCCCACAGCCCCAACCCCCCGCCCCCGTACTTATGGTTTTGCACTGTCTTGTATTGTATTGTATGGATATTGTTTTGTATTTTCTTAACCATGTCTTTTGCACTTTAATGTGTATGCACTGTTTTATGTTGCACTAGCTTTGCACTAGTTGCATTTTAATGTTGTGTATTGTTTTATGTTTTATGTCTTTTGCACTTTAATGCGTGTGCACTGTTTTATGTTTGCACTAGTTGCACTTTAATGTGTATTGTTTTATGTAGCACCTTGGTCCTGGAGGAAATCTATTTCGTTTCACTGTGTACTGTAAACACTGTATACTGCTGAAATGACAATAAACTTCTTGAACTTGAACTTGAGACACACCTACATCATTGGTCCACCTTGTAGATGTAAAGTCAGAGACAGTAGCTCATCTGTTGCTGCACAATTTGTGTCTTTCTCTAGTCCATCATTGGACACAGGACACTGTTGGCTGGATATTTTTGATTGGTATACTCTTCTCAGTCCAGCAGTGAGGCAGAGATTTTTTTGGAACTCTTAACAGTTCTGCTGTGTTTGATCCACTCATACCAGCACAGAACACCACATCACCACCATGTCAGTGTCACTGCAGCACTGAGAATGATCCACCATGAAAATCATACCTGCTCTGAAAGGGGTTCTTACCATTGAAGAACACGTGAGATGGGAATAAGAAAGTTTGAAGAAAACCTATGATCTGAAATTGTAGAACTACAAATTGCTCCTGTATGGCCAGTCAAGCTAATAAATTCGACAGTGAATGGAGATACAAGGTAGGTGTTAATTATCCTGTAACTGTTCAAATTTACAGTTTATTTAAAATGCCATTGCAAGAATTTGTACATTCTTGAGAAAGAAGAACCATATAAAACTTTTGAAATTATACTTTATATTTTATGATTTTTGTCCATCTGTCCTTCCTCCATCACTCAATGCAATGCTTTCCAATTCAGATGTCTGTTTGCTGTCATATAACAGAACTGGCTATTCAGCATTCTCCTCCAAGCATTTTTAGCTGTCCATGTTGCTTTAGCAGCAGTTGTGAAAGTGGTGGCTGATCAGTGAAACTGGCAAGTTTCATTTGTTGATATTACAACTGTGAACATATATTGCCTGTTTCAAGTACAGTGTCAACATATGGTGCATTTTGTTAAAGTCCACCTTTGGTCATCAGTTAAACAAACTAAACACTTGAATGCATTTGCAACAAAGAAAAAAAATCCCCAAATGCCTTAAAAGTGACTTAGAACTCACCTTCGCCCCCATTCAGTGCGTGTGCAGAATCTGCAATTGGCTTCTCCTCTATTCCACAACCCCATCACGTTCATCTGCAACATGAAACGCCCACAGCACAAGCTAAAAGACTGATTCTTTGCTTATAAGACACTCTGGGCACCTGAATTTGCGTATTTGCATGCAGTTTCGAAGTGGAAATGTTCATATAGTTAACTGTTAATGAGCTAATTCTAGCATTTAAAAAACCGCCTGGATTTAGAAACTTGATGTTCACTGCACTATAACTTGGGCGAGTGGTGTCCAAACATGTTTTGGACGAAGAACTAAACGTTTCATATTCAAGGTTTTCAAAGTATTTTACTTAATTGTAAAGATAAATAAACGTTTTATTGTTTTGTGTTTAAACAAGCAGAGGTTTTGTGGGACTGAAAAATTGAAAAAAAAAACACTTATATAGATATATTGCGGTATGACAAAAAAATAATTTCTTTACTTCAGGATTTTTCCGGATTAAAACTCCCAGAGGCACGAAGGGCTGTTAATTTCCCATGTTTCCGTGCGAGTCGAAGCCTCATTGGTGTTCACTAGAACTGAAAATCTGCAGTTATGTAGCTACGTTTTCTGTAATAAAGGAAAAATAACGACAATCTGGAGTTTTCCAAACGAGCAGAAAAACCCACCAGCCCTCAGTCGTGTTGCTATAGCAACATCTGAACAACGCTTGTGTCCCTGAGAACTGCAGCCAGTAACATTAGCCGCTGGGTTGAACCTGCCTTTATTCAGATTTTTTGTTCATTTTCCTCTAAACAATAGTACAGAGTACATCAGAATAATGCTTTCAGCTTGTCAATCGTCGAGGTGTCTTCAGCAAAGATACAAAGGTAGCTTTACACCGGTAGTTTCTGCTCATATACGTTAGCTTAGCCTAATGTTAAAGCAGCAAAGGTTAACGTTAACACTATCTAGCAAACATACATAAAATTCATGGCCCTGAGGAATTCATTTCTATTCTAGGCGTGTATAAAATGCGCCCAGGAAATTTTTATTTAGGCTGGAAGCAGTTAGCTACTTGCCTATGGGAAGCTTATGAGGTGAAGAGCTGAAAGTATAGATAACAGATATTTTTGTCGCTTAGGGCTTTCAGTGGCTCAGCACTATGAGTAACGTTATGTCCACCAGCAGTCTTCCACCTCTGCGGAATCTGCCTAGCTGGAGCAGAGTTGGGCTCCTGGATAGGGTCCCGTACCCGCGATTATATCCCTCTGTCTCTGTTAACGAAGTTCCATCTTTAGACAGTGACAGCCAAAATATAAGCCAGGACAGGACAGTGATGGATGGAGCACGAGTGGCATCTCTGGAGAAAGATATCTTATATCTCCAGCAAACTCACAAAAAAACCCTGGAGAAATTGCATGAAGAAATCGAACGTCTAAAACGCACCAATAAAGGTAAAACAGCCACATATGTCCATATGTTTTTTATGTTCCACGTGTGCTGCACCTGGTGTATTACAGCGTGAACTGGAGACTGTATAAATGCTGGCACAGCAGGTGGCACACTTGCCTTGTTTATGAATGGCTTTCTCCTTTACAGAGTTGCAGTACAGACTGATAATGGATTCTCATCTTCATCCTCCAAAAGGTAGAATGCAAATAACTCATGCTGAATGAGTCTTATATGTTTAAAATGGTTTGAATATTTTCTAAAACTAAATAAAGGCTATTTTGTAGAGTCCAGTGCTGCAAGTTTGCATGAAACACAGTCTCAGACTGGGGTCAATAGGTAACTATTCCTTTATCTATCACTCTTCTGTATATTCTTTTAAATCATGCATAAATTGATGAACAAATATATTTTCTCTTGCATGCTTCATCATAAGTCATGAGAAGAAGCCACAGACAGTAAATCGTAGGGTAGAACATTATGGGGGTGACATCACATCTGTCCTTCCTCTGAAAATCCGCAGTGGTCAGTCCAGACCTCCACACACCCCAACCTTGCAGGAGTGTGGGGATATTATCCGGCAGCTGTACCAGGCCAACACCTTACAGTCTCAAGAGGCATGAAATTCATCGTTGTTAACACACATACACAAAAACACACATATATCTTAATATTTACTGCACCTATGTCATGCTGGTTTTTAACACAGACAATCATTTTAATGTATATCACTTTATCAGACAAGAAATTAGAAACCACACTGCCTTTATAATTATTTTAATAAAGGCAATAAAGTTGCTTGAGTATGTAAGTCCCAAACTACATTTTTAACGATACAGGTCTTGGGATGATGCAAACAGGAGAAAATGCTTCAAAACTGTGGCAGCAAATTGAACAAAAAAGTTCCAAATGGAATTCAGCAACTTGGTTTCTAAATTTGTATAAAATTGTTTTTAAAATGATTAAAACAGAAGCTAAAGCTCAATATTTGGACAAAGAAAATGGTGCATTTTTCAAGAATGTCTATATCAAAGGCCTATAGCCCAATAATATAGACTGATTCTTCTTTTCCTTAGCTGCAGCATGTGAAGGCTATCCTGAGAGACATTGTGTTAAACAAAAAGAAAATCACACCTGAAATCCACACTCGAACAAGTGCATACCTCTCTGAGAGCACCAGGTATTACTTTCTGCTCTTTTTCTGACTAGCACCACTGACACGTGGCATTTCTCCCTAAAACACAGTTTTACTAACATTAACTGTTATACATTTTTTCAGCAGTGGAGATTTGGAGCACTTTCCAAAGCTACCTCTTAAGCCTTTGCCAAAAATACAGTAGGTTGGCGTTTTAGTTACAAAATAATTGAGACACTTTGTGATATGGTAATAAAAATAGAAGGCAGTGATTTGTAAATTGTTTGACCTGTTTTAAATGGTACAAAACATCACATTCAACATTTATCTTTATGTATTTTTTAAATTGTAAAAAATTGTATTGCTTGCAGCCCATTTTTAAAAAAAAGGGAGAAGAGGAGCATGTTTATCCCTGTGTCACGTTTCCTTTTAACAGCATTTAATAATCGTTTAGGGACAGAAGAAACTAACAAATATAAGAAAATATGTAGAAAATATAGGTCCCACTTTATATTAAGTGTCTCTAATAACTATGAAGTTAATATACGCAACAACAATGTAACTATTGATGAATTAGTACCTGTTACAGATGGATTACAATGTTACATTGTGAAATAATGGTTCTTCTGAAACTGGTTAGAAACTGGATTTGACAGAAACTATGATAAATCCAGTTTAATGTCTTAATGTAAGCTAATACAAACCTGCCAGAAAAGGCTTCTGGGACAAAAAAATTTTGTTCCAGTCTGATTACTAATGTAATTACACACGTTATTACATGTGTGTAATTACATGCGAGAGAATATGCTGCTACAACAATGAAGATACACTTGTGTAATTACAAAAGTCAAAACTGAAGCTGATGCACATGTACTTACATAAGCTTTACTGCTGTAATTCATCTGTAGTTACATTGTTATTGCGTCTACTGTTCATGTGTAACTACACAGTCATTAGAGACACTTAATATAAAGTGGGATCAAGATATACAGGAAATATAAAAAATATAGGGAAAATATAATGATTGCCCCATACAGTTAAACAGCTGAAATTTTTACCAAAAATGTTTTTACAAAACTGTTTAACTGTATGGAGCAGTTGTTAATGCATTAGGCATTTTTAATGGGAGACATGTCTGGACAGTATGCTGTCTGGTTTAGTAGCAGCACATCCAACACAACCAGGTAGAATCTGGCTTGACGTTGTTTAGAAATAAGCTTGCAAGTCCTTGTCCTGTTATTGACACTGGCTTTTGAAATTGTTACTAGTAAAAGGCTGAGAATCCTAAGTACATGATGTCCAAGTTAAGTTGTAACATGTTAAGCTGTCAGACCACAAGACTGGATTCCAGTGGTTTTCAGTGTTGGATTCCACTGTGAATAATACACTAATAGAAGAAATTCTGAAAACAGAAGAAATTCTGTTTGGCCCAAAATTATAAGTTGCAAATCCCACCATTATCAATAATGAAATAATTAAACAGGTGCATTGTTAGAAATATCTTGGCATAATGATTAATGCCACTCTATCATGGAGACATCATATTGACTACATCTGTAAAAAAATTAAAAAGAGAATTTTTTTTGGGCAGCACAGTGGCGCAGCAGGTAGTGTCACAGTCATACAGCGCCGGGGCCTGGAGGTTGTGGGTTTGATTCCTGCTCCGGGTGACTGTCTATGAGCAGTTGGTGTGTTCTCCCCCGTGTCCACATGGGTTTCCTCTGGGTGCTCCGGTTTCCTCCCACAGTCCAAAAACACACGTTGGTAGGTGGATTGGCGACTCAAAAGTATCCGTAGGTGTGAGTGAATGTGTGTGTGTGTGTCTGTGTTGCCCTGTGAAGGTCTGGCGCCCCCTCCAGGGTGTATTCCCGCCTTGTGCCCAATGATTCCAGGTAGGCTCTGGACCCACCGTGACCCTGAACTGGATAAGCGGTTTCAGATAATGAATGAATGAATTTATTTTCTTTGTCGTCTCCGATCTTTTGGAGCTGTTCAGCAGATACCCTTACTGTTTTATACTGCTGTTATTTTGAGTGTTCTGCAGTATTGTAATGCTGTGTGGTACAGCTGTTTATCTACATCTGTAAGGTCTGGATTGAAACTCTTGATCAAAATCTGTTCAAAGATTGTGGGTCACCCTCTAGAAAAATAGTGGGTTTGATTCCCGCTCTGGGTGACTATGTTCTCCCCGTGTCAGCATGGGTTTCCTCCGGGTGCTCTGGTTTCCTCCCACGGTCCAAAAACACCCATTTGTAGGTGGATTGGTGACTCAAGTGTCCGTAGGTGTGTGTGTTGCCCTGTGAAGGACTGCCACCACCACCAGGGTGTATTCTCGCCTTGCGCCAAATGATTCCAGGTAGGCTCTGGACCCACCGCGACCCTGAACTGGATAAGCGGTTACAGATGGATAGGTGTATGTCTGTCAGTCAGTCAGTCAGTCAGTCATAATATCTTGGTGCATGCAGCATAATGCAGTCTTTATTAATGGTTTCTGAAAATATATGCAAATCCTTGTGTTGATAGCCATTCAGAGTCAGAGGCATCTAGTATTTGTTTTCACCGTGTCCTTTATGCAGATTCCTTGCAGTCACTGACTCGTGTCATGTTTATTGCATATTGTGTCTTGACCCCTTCTCATTGAGCCCTAGATCTGTCCTTAGTACTCTTTATAATCAAGTTTGACTGGATGATTATTTTAATATATATCTGTTTTCAAAGGTCAAAGTAGGTTTACAAATCACTGCTTTTTTGCCTACTTTATGTAAAGTTTGTACTGAAAGTCTATAATTAATTTAAATAATATAAAAAAAATAAAATTTATAATGATCTAATCTCATATTGTAAAATGATTACATATTTTATAGACAGCCCAGCCAGGCCTGTGTGAGAGAGAAGGTGCTTCTACCAGCAATCAAGCAGAGTTTGCGTAGCGGCATGACAGAACGGCAGAAACGAGCCCAGGACATGCACAGAACACGCTTCAAAAGAGCAGTCAACTCCTAACTGTTGAGAAATGTTTCAGTAAAGATTCTGCTGCATTTTCCATTGTATTGAATTAAGTGCAATTTTTGCTCTTGCCACCAGACTTCTACTGCTCTGAGTGTGCATACTTTAGTGTTTTAAATGAATTCACCTCTATTTTGAAACCTCATATGTGACTGGACATTGCTGTGGTCAGTGTTGTGTATGCTCTGTAAGCCATAGTAAATGACCTTTGACATCTCAGCTGCTAAATCCTGTTTATTAGAGCTTTAAGACACTAAATACAGCAGGAGGCCACGCTGATGGACTTATGTTTTGACAGACGTGTAATTACAAAATTCAGCGTGAGCTTGGAATGTCGTCTTATGCCCTGGACGATGAGCAAGACTGACTTAAGAGTGGTTTGGTGATTTAATCTGTAAGCTATAAATGATTTTAATCTACATCTACATCCTGTAAATGGATAAACCAGAATTTTCATTTACATATTGGAGCATTTTTTCTCCCTGCCATGCTGAAAAACAAAGTTTGCTTTAGCACTACAAGCTGATTTAGTATCAAGAGTATGCAGAGTCAGTTTAAAGTCTTTCTTTATGTTGATTTGATTCGACTGATGTTTAACAACTGTGGAAATAAATACAGATAAATGCTTCTCACTTCTAATTTATGGCGTTGACCAAATGTTTTCCCTCCAACAAACCACATAAGATCCTTTCCACAGTGTCGGCCAAATGTCCAAGCCAGACATGAGCTAAGCTTGTCAGATTTCTAAAGCAGGTCTGTCGTAAAGAGTGGACAGGTCACTTGAGCCAGAGTGACCATTCATTCTCTGGTAACAACCCTCTGACCTCTACAACAGTAGTATGTAATGACCAAGCAATCATGGAGAGAATAGTTTCCCAAGTGGAAGTTAATGTAGTTAAACCAAAATCGGTAATTTAAAAAAAAATTAATAGGCTAATAAATAAATAAATAAACAAACAAACAGCCCTAAATCCAGGCTTATTCCTAGCTTGTTTTTTTATTATTATTATTTTATTATTATTTCTTGGACATGGAGCAGCACAACACATAATATTCAAAGCCTTTTTAAAAGATTAAGAAATGTTTTGCCAATTTTGCCATACTTCAGGTGTGCCTACAATTAAATACCATCTATTTGTTAAAAATAAAACTGTAAACCAAGACAACTTTCTAAAGCATATCCTGCTCTAGAATAACTTTTGCCAACTTCTTGGCCTCTTGGATCACTGCCCTCGGTGCCAGCAGACAACACATGGCATTACTGCGTCTTAAAGAGTCTTATTTAAGTAATGGGCTTTAGAGAGAAGCTATCACATTCACTTCAACTCTCAGACATTCCTGCGAAGATTTTGCTTTTGTTGTCTTTAGGCTATTTGAATATAATTAGGCTATTTCTATAATTACCAAAATCTAATAACGTAATATATATATATATATATATATATATATATATATATATATATATATATATATATATATATATATAGGCATTCTGTTTATTAGGTAATAGGAAAGGCAGGCTTGCCAACAAACATCTGTTTGGCAAACATTTCAAGTTGAAATGAGTGCATTACTACATTGCTACATTATCCAATTACTGCATTACAAGAGTCCTCAGAGCACCATCAGGGCAAGGCAGCAGTCCTTTTTCTTTACCATTCCCTCAAACCCCATCAGCTTATTACACTTTCAGAGCCTATAGGATTTTCTATAGGATAAACTTGATGTCCAGAGTGCCGGACAGTTCAGACAGTCATGTCCAGTTCAGGGGTGAAAAGGGTTCATGGCTGGTCTCTTTTCTCAGTGCTTGTGGTGGTGTAGGTGCCGGTGGCCAAATGACTTAAGGTAATAAGATAATGGAGGCAGGTATTATTAGAGAGGTGTTGAAGAAAGGAATAAGGTTTGCTGCCACAAAGAATCTTATCTTCTAAGAATTTAAGCTTAGGAAGTGACGTCTCCTCAGATGCAGCGCTGGTATAAAAGAGTTCCATCTTGTCCAGAGTGGTAGAGGGTTACGTCTGTCCACAGGACCTTTGTTGGGTTGACCATCCCACCACTTTCTTTGGATTGACCTGTGTGCTCTGAACCAGAGAACCTGACCATGTTGGCATCAAGGGCTCTACTTTTAAAGCAAGCTGCAGCAGTGCTGAGCCGTCAGCCCGCTTGCCTGGTGCACCAGGGAGACTGGGGGAACTGGGGGAACACCAATGTTGCTGTGGTAAGCCTTCCAGTAATGCACATGTAAAACATAGATGCGTTATTTTGTTACATTAATGTTCTGTATTTATTGTGGAATTAAAAAGCACTAAAAACAGAACTGCAGATTTAAAAAATGTAATTGATCCTTGGTAGGTGTTCTCAGGGTGTGGTTGGTGGGATGGAACCGATGTTCATGAGGCTGCTTAGTGAGTATACACATGTTATATCGCTAGCATATAAAGTATTACTCTGGCTAACAGAAGGAACCATGCACAATATACGGTGTTAGGCACTGCACATCACTAGGATCATAACAGAAATTTATTTCAACTGATGTTAAAATATAAATAGCAGATAGAGAACAATGCAATCAAATTCAAGATGTAACCATGGCACTTTTTTGTTTTGTTTGAAGCACCATGTACCACTTGAGCCGTAATGGCGCTCGCTTTCAGATCTTCGCTCCCAACCAGCAGCAGATGCATGTCATGGACCACATGAAGATGCAACCCTCCTCTGGCGAGAACAGGTCACATCCCTCTGCTTTCTTAGCGAGATCATGAAACAAAGCACTAAAAACATCATGACCTCATGGTAGCAGTTCTTCTGTAACTGAAGGGTGATGATGATGATGTTCAAATGTAAACCTGTGTTCCCATTGGTTCCTTCGCAGGAATATGATGGTGGAGTCTGCCCGCTTCAGCCATGGTCAGGGCATGATGCAGATGCAGGATCTCTCCAGGCTGGACGTCAACAGTTTTGATGCAGTCATCTTCCCTGGGGGCCAAGGCATTGTCAAGAACTTGTGAGAAATACAGACAAGGGGAGGGTTAATAGCAAAAAGGAATTAAAATGAACTAAACACACACAGAAGAACTTTAGAGCTGGATTCAGACAAGACAAGTGTAATGAGGAAAACATCTTGCAAAAATGAGTTACAATACATTCAAGTCGAAAAAAGTCAACTGCGAAATGATTTAAAAAGGAGAAATAGGGTTGAAAGAGAAACAGACAAAATACAGACTGTAGTCATGGATATAATTATTGGGAAGCTGTGGGAAGTGTAGAGTGAAGGGTAAGAAAAATCTCCATTACCCTACTTGGCAAAAGCCCACTTCATCCCACACAACGACATCTTTAATTTGCCTCTCCTCAAACCAGAAAGTTCTAGCATCCAACTGTGTTTGTCACCTCAGCCTCTATTCCTGGGAATCTAAGCTTCTTTGCAGGCATTAGTATCATCAGCCATATGGATAAGGCCTTGGCGTAAATACAGTCAAAAGAAAAGATTTACTTAAGTCACTTGTTCAGAAAAAAGACAGACTGTATTTTTCTGTTACAGCAGTGATAACATAGAAGGTATTCTGGCTTAAAGCTGTTTAAAATTTGGTTAGGGGATTTGGAAATGTAGTCATGGATGTGGATGTGTTCACTGTCACGTAGCCTCTACTGTAGGTCGGCTCAGTAAACAGTTGTAGCTTTTCGGCTCAGCACTTCTGAGTGGTCTTTGATATTTCCAGCCTTATGGGTCAACGTATGTGCAACTGTGTTTAAATCGGATTTGTTTTTAAGCTCTTTTATTTGATGTGTGTGCAGGTCCACCTTTAACAAGGATGGAAAAGACTGCAAGCTTCACAATGACGTGGAGAGAATCCTGAAGGAATTCCACCGCTCTCGCAAACCTATTGGGTAATTTAATTTAAATAATTAGGTAGTAGTGTAACACTCTCAGAGCAAAACCTTGCATCATTGTTTTATTTTATATTTTTATTTATTTCATTAAAAAATATGATTAATGACTAAATAGAACAGCTACAGGATTTGGTCGAAATAGAATATTTTTGCATTTAGCTTTCATTATTTTTCTTTTTACTATTATTTTTTCCTTCTCCTGAAACGTTAACACAGTTTTGACAGCCTCTGTATGGGATCAGAAAGAAAGTTACTTACATTGACTTAGTTGAGAGTCTAAGCTCATTAATAAACGAAACCTGAATTTTTTAACTCCCCTCCACCCCCCAGTTTGTCCAGCATGTCGCCTGTGCTGGCCTGTCGTGCGCTGCCAAACCTGGAGGTCACCATGGGTTATGAACGAGAAGAGAGCAGTCGCTGGGGACGCTGGCCCAACACCAACATGGTGCAGGCTGTCAAGAGCATGGGGGCTCGTCACAACATCCGCGAGCCTTACATATCCTTTCTTACTGTAACATAGGGATAGAGAGGGACAGATGAAGAACACAAAAGGGGTTATAAAGAGTTGCATAAAGAAAAATGATGGAGCCTCATGGTATAATCGCAAAGAATCTTACAGACCGCCACACATTATCATTAATGAATTAATCTACTTTAAGCTGCAGCCGTTTGTTAAAACAGAAATAAAATTTAACCACAGCTTGTACAATTTCCATTAAAAAAAGCATGAAATGAAATGGGATGGAACAGCTGCACATGAGCTAAGTTTCAGCAAACTCAATTTACCAAAACTTATTTGTTAGGAGGGTATAAACTCCCAAGCATGGAATGGAGGTCTATCTAATACAACTGGTATGTGCTGAAATGTACTTTGTGAAGCAGAACTCATCATCCCACCTCAGCACATGATTTCAGGAATGTTCTCACAGCTGTATGAAATCAAATTCTGAAAGAAGTGTCACACCTAGTGTAAAGCATTCCCAGAAAAGTTATAGGGTGTTCATATGAAAGAAATGTTAGATGAGCAGGTGTTTATAAACATAACAGTATTTTGGGTTATGGATTCCAGAGGAACAGGTCTGTGGATGCATTTTTAATACTAAATATTAAGCATTAGCCTTCATATTATCACAGATCAGGTGCACTTGCTGCATTTATGGTTTCTTTTTATCCAGTCAAAAATCTTTGATCTTCCTTAACTCTCTGTTCTACGAGACCTATGTGGACGAGAAGAACAAGGTGGTCAGCACCCCAACCTTCATGTGGGAGACAGACTACCACTACCACTACATCTTTGACGGCATTGGAAACATGGTCAAGCATGTGATGCGCATGACCTCAAAGTGAGTCCTGTGAAGAACGCAGTGGAAGGCTTAAAAATGCTGAAACTTTAGGTTGACCTGAACCTGCAACTACGCGGGCATACAGAGTGTTAAATAAAATAACCATAACTACGCAGTTTGTGTCTTACCCTGTCATTTTTTTCTGTGAATTGTGTGTGTGTTAAAGAATATGCTGTGCATTACTACTGGTGCTTAATAATAAATTACATATTACACATTCCGTAAATAAAGTCAATTTATTTAATAAAAACATATAAAAATAACAATGACATTAATAAAAATGAAATATAAGGGCAGTTATAAAACCAGCATCTTTTTCTGACCAATTTGTACAAAACTTCAAAATCATCTTTGAAAAAAACATGAACAATCTTTGTATTACAAAATGTACATTGTTTTAAATATATGGTAGATTTCTTTCTTACAAATCTAAAATGAAAAAGTAAAAAGTACAACTTGTGCAACTTAAAAAAAATGCCTTGACAAACACTGTATTTACAAAACACTTAAAACACATAGACAATAAGCAACAAGACAACACATACCACCACGAAGACAGTTCAATATTTACCGTTCACATTGACACAGTTTTATGTAAACATGAGTGTGTATTTTATGGTCTCTGTCTAATCTTGACATAAATATAAAACAAAGCCATCTGTATTTAGTTAATAGTAAAAAAAAATAACTTTATAAAGCAGTTGACAATGTGGCTATATTGTATTTATGCCTGTAATGTTAAGATTCAGTTCATCATAACAGAAAATTAAACATATAAACTCACTTTCTTAGCAATGTGACAAGCAATACAACTGTTACAGTCAAAAAGTTGCTTACAAACTTATATCAGGCACTGAACAACTTTCTGAAGTACTTAAAATGTATACATTTTCTCTATTAGTGGAACCATTGTTCACCCATTATTGAGCCAGCAGTGCAAATTAAGGTGAATAGAAAAGTATGTGCACTGGGTGATGACTGACACTGAACATTACTTAATACCCAAATCAAGCACAAACACAGAAAAAGGAGGAATGACATGAAAACTTCTACTTTCTTTTAAAAACTTACTTTGAACAACAAAACAGTTGCAAATTGCAGCTTGTTTTAATGTCCTTTCTTAAAGCCCCACTCAGAAATCACTGCAACAAACAAGATTTTTGCATAACTAAAACATCAGTGCTTTAAAAACAAATGTGCAACGATAATGTTTCAAATCTTATTGTCTTTTAAATAAACTTGGCATTCAAAAGTTTGGAATAATTATTCACATTTATTATAACCTTTTTATAAATATATTTTTAATAACTTTTTTTTTTATTATAAACTAACTATTAAAATATAAACAATGTTTAATTCACAATTAAATGTATTGTGGGAAGACTTTACTACATGATAAAATCAGTAGTAAAACATTTGTTAATACAATGTATCAAAAAAATAAGGCATTATGGATTTCTGTTATATTTAGTTAATTCTTAGTTAATTTATAGTTAATTCTCGATGGTATATAACTTTCCCAGTTAAAGAATGCAGTTATAAAGCTTCTTACAAATTGCGTGAAACGAACAGAAGATAAACATTCAATTAGGATTATTCTATATCAGTGTATATGTATGATGAAATATGTGATATTAGTTATTGTATTTAACAATATTAATTTAACATTATAAACAGTGATTCCAAACTCTTCAATGGAAGTATATGTCAGTAAGTGATCAGAGGCTTGAGTGGACCTGTCCTAACTTTGGCATTAAAGTTCCATATATTTTATAGAAACTTAGTAAGTATTTAAAGAAATGTCCCTTGTCTGAAAACTAAGAGTTATTATGCACCGTTTAAACACATGACAAGCGAAGTATACAATCATATTGTAAGATATTTCAGTCAGTGCTTTTTGAATCTCCATATTGTGTCACAGAGCAAAAAACATTTTCTTGTCACAGAAATTAAAATTACATATAAAAACAGATTTCATTTTTCAGCATGCCATGTGTTTCATGGAGTTTTTCTCAAGCAAAGCGGAATTATATCTGGTGTTAATGAACGGGGCACAATTGCTTCACAATAACTGCTAAAAATGTGGATACCATTTGTGGATACCAGTTTTAGACCATTTTAAAGCTCACCACATTCAGATTTCTATGAATTAACCAACACTGAAAACTCCTTCTTCACATGGACCAGAACATTAAAACTGATTTAACTTGTTAGACCATACAATCTGATTGTCCAAGCACACTTTCATGTTGTTCAGCCACTGTGGTTTTGGGGTTGTTTTGGTTTAGGCAACATAATAAGTGACAGACACCTCCGTGCTACTGAGATCTTCTTCAAGGCTCTTCAATGAGTCTCACAGTGAAAAATGCATTACAAAGAAACCATGTGCACCAACACTTTGAATGTTTTTGGTTAAATGCAATTAGATAGCTGCAGGGCTTTTCTGACAAAATCACTACAAATAAAGCAGATTTTTGCCATCAAAAAAGGAAAATGCACCTGAGCTCAACCGCTAATCTGAATCTTTTATCAATTTTGATGCACAGTTAGTTTTAGGGCAAGTATTAAGGTTCTGAGTATGAGTATTCCCCTTCAGTACAGCATTGTACCTAAATGCTATTTGTCTCCTTCCTTTGGAAGTTCTGAAAGGAAAAGATCGGAAAGTTCATTATCAGATCAAGATCTTCAAAGTATGATATGCTTAAACGTAAAGAAATTCTCAAAATGTTTCTATACTATACTACAAAACCTCTGAAATATTCATAATATAGTAGTCAATGACCACTATTTTTAAAATTCATTTAGACAAATATCCACAAGGTTCAAAGCATGAATAGCCATTAAAGCACTAGTTTGGCAAACATCTAATTGACAGGTGTGTACACTTGTGATGACCTTAGCTTAGTTCTGCCTGACACACTCTGCTGCAAAAACTGGACAAACTAGTAGTCTCTCACAAGTGAGCTGCTTGTTCTAATGCAACAGAAAACCCTTCCAAATCATGTCTTGGCTGATCAACTACATCTGCATGTAGAGGAACTCTCTTTTTGCAAAACTATTGCTTTAATGATCAGTGGTTTAAAAGGAGGAGTGGAGGGGAACGGACCAAGGCAGTACTCTCAGAGCAGGGCGGAGCCTGAATCCGAGTCTGGGTCAGAGGGAAGGCAGGGGTCTTTGGAGAAGGATTCCTGGGCCCTGCGGTACTCCTGGAATTCCTGTCTCAGGGCATTGAAGCGTGCCTCACTGAGGGACCGACCATACTGGCATGGAGGAGGATGGGAGATCGGGGGAAGGCTGATAGAGGCGTATGGGCCTAAGAGGGGAGCAGTGCAGAAAAAAGGGGAAATAAACAAAACAGGTGAGAGGTAGGAGGCAGGAAGTCAGAGGAGGTCACATTTGTCCCAGGTCCATTGAGTGGAGTGTAAATTAACATTTCCAAAAGCTTAAGATCATTCAGACCCTCACCTGTCTCTTGCAGGTCCTGGAGGCCAGTGGTGGAGCGAGGCCGATCTCGCCTGAGCTCTCTGCCTCTCCCCATGGCTGCCTGCTCCATCTTCATGGCCTCCAGGAGATCAAGACCCACTGGGCACTCAGTAGCATCCCACTCATAACTCTCATCTACTGATGTATTCCTTCTACACACATGTAGAAAACACAGTCAGAAATACATACAACATGTGGAGAAAAATAATGCCTTTGAATGTAAAAAAAAATTAAAATAAATAAAAATAATGTCAAGCTGTGGTGAGGTCACCCCTCTGAGATGTTTGTGCACCAGCTTCACCTTTTTGACCTCCGCTCTCGCAGGTCCATTTCTGCCTTGTGCCTCTCACCCTCCTCTGTGGTCTCTGGAGAGCTCAGTAAGGTGGGAGTGATAGAGATAGACTGACGGAGGTGTCCATGCCCATATGGCCCCACACTCCCCCTGCCACTGCTCTGACTGGCATAACTGGTGCGTCCACACTCTGCCCTGTTATCCCTGCCCTCAACATCCACGCTACCCTTGCCCATACTCAAGCCCCTATGTACCTCCATGTGAAAGTCTTGATCCCGTGGAGGAAAGGCTGCTTGATAAGGTGAGGGCCAGCTATAACCCCTAGGCAAGAATGGCCTCTGAATACCCCTTCTAGAATCCACAGGATGTATAAACTCCACCCTCATTGCTGGTCTGGGTGGGCCAAAGGGTCGGAGGAGATCCTGGGGCACATACTTGTGCTGAATTGACCTTAGCGTCTCTCTATATGATAGTGGACATCTGGAGGACTCTGGAAAGACTGTGGCTTGTCGACGTGGATCTGACTCACGTCTGTGAGGATCTGAGAGTATTGAAGCATCTAGCACTGGGGGGCCATGGGGATGTGAAAGATAAGAAGGGTTCATGTATGGGTGCTCACTGTAATGAGGTCTCTCCAGATTATGGCTGCTTGGCGGCTCAAAGGAGGCTGCTCCTTGCCAAGGGGGACCAGGTCTTGAGTTAGAGTTTGCAGGTGTGCGACCCAAACTGTAGGACTTAATCCTTACATCTGGATGAGGGAACTCATCTCTATAACAGGTCTCAGAGACATAAGCCCGGGGGATTTCATAATGCTCCCATCTCTGGGAACCTAAACTAATGGATTTCTTAAGGAATGGACGGGGCTGCCCCATGCCCGAAAGAGTTCTACATGGACCAATGCTGATCGACTTCTTCATAAAAGGCATGGGAGCTTGAGATATCCGTGAAGTTATTTTGTTAGGCCTATTGTCCTGAATATGAGATCTCTGAGGTTGTTCTGATGACAATTCTGCTATATTTTCAGCTCGATCAGAACTATTAGAGATTACTGTTGCTATACTTCTAGCAGCACTCATTAAAGTCTGTGCTGGGTTCACCTGGGTGGGCTGTTGTCTTTTTTGAGGCATTAATGGCTGAGAACTTCTTCCTTCATGTGCTCTAATTTGTGATGCTCTACTATTTGTTTCAGCAGATTCTAATTTTATACTTGAATCTCTATGGACCAGTCCTTGACAGGGTTTAAAACTCTGCACATTTTCAGGTTTAGACTGTTCTACAGAAATATCTGAGGTGTTGAGGTCCACCAAAACTCCACTTTGCTGACTGTTATTCATTTCTGAGTGGTCTTGTCCATGGCTTTCCCAGTTCTTAGGGACCACATCAGGCTCCCGACTTAACAGAGCAGAGTTTTCTGACTCTGTGTTTGGCAAGGAAGATTCTGCTGGCTGACTCACTTCAATAGGTTCATCTACACTCATTTCAATGAAGCCTGGCAGGCTCAAGTATTCCAGGATAGTGCTGGTTTGCAGAGAAGACACCTTGGCAGGTTGGGGTACAATTTTGTCTTTTAATGATTCTGACATTCTTGCAATGGAGAAATTAGACTGATCACTCTCTCCCTCATTTTCAAGAGTCAGAGGAGAAATGCGGGTTGGGCTATCACTGAATACACATTTGTCACTCTTGCGGGAGCGTGCCCTGATGCCCTCCTTCTCTGCCTCAGGCTGTGCACAAGAGGAGCTTAGCTCATCTCCTGCTTTGCTCTCATTGCTTTGCCTCTTTATTTTGGCCCCTGTATTCTGATGATCATAGGGGAGGGTGGAACATCCAGAGGGACTGTGGCTCAACTTTCCTCTATAATTAAGGTTTGTCTCCTCTACATTAGTGCTGCATTTGGGGTAATTATAATGAGAGATTGCCTCTTTTTCTCTTTCTGCAATTGAGGGTAGGGCTCTTTCAAATAACTTCTCAGATGGCTGAGGACTACAAGAAGTATGACATGAGGATTTAGAATGACCAGAATGTATCTCTATTTCTCTGTCCTGCCTCCAGCCTTCATCTGCCAGTGTCCTTGAGCAGGAAAGCTCCTGCTCTCTCTCTGCAGGTCTTTCTGGGTGCCTGACCCGTGTCTTGCCTCGGTCTGATCCACAGGGAGAAGGACTTTTCCTTCTAGGAGAGAGGAGTGAGAGAGAAGTGTACTGTGTGACTGGTGAATATGAGGAGTCTCCTGCGACTGAATCCTGTATTGCAACCTGCGCTCTTCGAGGTGTGTCTTGTTGCAGGGAGAGAGGTGTGTTTCCCTCTGCGAGGTTCTGCATAGGCACCTGGCTCGTAGGTGAAGTCACAGGGCTGATGTCCCACTGAATGTATGAGGAAGGAGAAGAAGGGAGTATTTTCTCCACAGGACTGCTGGTGCTGCCAAAATAACAACCTCTACGATAATCTGAAACCCGCTGGGCTAGGCTACTAGGTCTTTGGCTTTTTTGTCGGAGCTGGATGTCTTGAGGTTTCCAAACAGGGTCCTCTGACTCAGCCCCTGCCCATCTTCTAAGGGGGCTTGCAGATTTGGCACGCCTCTGCTCCTTTTCACGTTCCTGTGCTCTTCGGCTGGCGGTGTAGCTCTCCAGTTCCCTCTCCATCTCCTCTCTCTCCTTCACTAGTCTTAGGCATTTGTTGAGGTTGTCCCTCTCTTGCTCACTTCCTAACTGAGAAACCATGGTGCTGGGTTCAGTCAGCTGGCTTTCTTTGTCCATGGACTGGTAACCAGACTGGTGCAGCAGTCTCTCCATCTCCAGAACACGAGCTCTCCTAGTTAGGCTGGGAAATACATCCTCCCTGTTATTAGGAAGGCGGTATTTCTTCATTGAGTCACGAGCTCTGTTCTCACTGCAGTCAGAGTAGAAACTGGCCCTCTCCAGAAGAGCCTCTGAACAACTCTGCTCCTCATCAGAGTAAAAACAGCCATGGCGGGAAAAGTTTCTAGCCATTGCCTTTACTCTACCTGGAGAATGTGGGGGTCTCCCATGGTCTACAGAGCTGACAGTCAGTCCTGGAGTTTGCTCTTGCCTCGCATCCTTCTCTGAGTTAACTGAGGTTGATCTGGGGGAAGCTCTGAAAGAGCCATTGTTGCTGCCTCTGCCAGGGGACTGGGGGAATTCCTTTTTTAGGTGCTTTTTGATGTGCATTGGAGTGGAGCCTTCTGTGTATGGCTGGACAATGAAGCGGCCATCTGGGCCTCTGGATATAGATTCAATGGCAGATGTTGGGGATGGCGATCCCCCAAGGTGACTTTCAAACAGAGTGTAGCGTGGAGGTGGAGAGGATGAGGAAAGAAGCTGCTTCTTCTGGTCCTGGTACTCGCTGCGGCTTCCTTTGTCAAAGGAGGAACGATCTGAACGATCAGAGGAAGAAGAGTTGGGGAAGAAGTTAAGGGGAGGACAAAGCTTCATCTTCAGCATACTGTCGGGGCTGTCAGCAGGCGAGCGAGCTCTAAGAGAAAAAGAAGCAGGGATTTGTCATAATGCTCATTATAACTCATAATTGTCATAATCAACAAACTGTATGACTATATTAGTAAACAAATAGTAGTGTATGTATATTTCTCCAGCCATAATAAATGAAACATAATACAAAGGATTACAGGACCTATGTTACTCAGGAGATATGTTGGTAGGATATATGTCAGAAGTTGTTTTATTTGGTTGTTTTATTTATTGCTCGTGAACAGTTAGAGTTAAAACACAGGGGGTTTGAGAAACAGACTGACGAATGCATTGCAGGAAAAACTCATTTCAAAAGTCCAAAAAAAGATCAAGGGTAAATAAACAGAATAAGCTAAGACAGAGAGAATAACTAGACAGGAACTGAGAAGGGCAGTACCACAAACGCAAACAAGCACAGATGCAACAAGGATGAACACGGGATAATAACAGAGCTGTGTCTGAATTGACACTATATTTACTGTTTTGGGCTCTATTTAGAGTGTCAAGCTAATTAGTATTGCTGTCTGAATTCTTAGTGTATGACACCAACTACATTAAACTACAGGTAAAACTACTGTAAACTACATTAACATTTCCACAATTCATAGTGGTGTCAAAATTAGAATACATTTTTTTGGAACCTCTCTCTCTCTCTCTCTCTCTCTCTCTCAGGGGACAGCTGAATAAATAATTCTCACGTGTAACCATTTCAGACACAGGTAGAGACTTTGCAAACACATTCATAAAGAACTGAGAACTGTATGATGTCAATGAATCCACGATTCATTGTAGGTGTTTGTGTAAATGAGGCAGAGGAGTAAATGAGCAACATGAGCAATAAAGACTCCCCAGAGGAGAGAAAACATGACAAGTTACTACCCTCACAACACAATTTTAAGGACCATTAAATCTCTGTACAACATTGTGAGCTTATAATAACAATAAAACATGTAGTGTCATGGGCAACGCTTTTTAGGTCATATGATGGAATTTTAAGAATGGTGGTAGGCAGAGTACTGATGGAAACTTACTGTGAAGATGGGCTCTTCTGGAAGGCAGAAGGGATATCTGAAACGGTGGGGGAGGATGCAGAGTTTTTACCATGCCACACAAAGAATGAGATAAACAGTCAAATAATGCGATGACAAAAACTAACTCTTGACTGAAAACAAATGGATCATGCATTAAATGAGCTTTCAAAGGCAAGCAGGCATTATGATTTGGTTACTGTATATTCATGTAAAAGTTTAAGGGTCACACAAATTTTGTTGATGTTATTGGATTTAAAAATCATTATCTTTGCATAGTTGTGTTAAAGGAGACGTTGACGATTTTAATAAAAAAAAACACTTTCTAAAATTCTGAGGATATTTACTCACCATTTGCTAGCTCTACAGCTGAAACTGGTCTAATGTGTTTACAAAGCCCTAGTGTCTATTAATGGATTAAAAAAACTTGTCTTGATCCAGTATGCTAGGCTTTCTCTCTCTGCTCATGGCAGAAAAGTGGCAATTTGGAGGATTTTAGACAACAAAGACACCACCAAACGTTGAAAAGCATGAAATGAGATGAGGATATTGCTCTATGCCTGCTCCACAGGGGGGTAACATTGACATATTTTTGCTGTGGATGGAACAGACTCTAAATTTGGGAGCGTGATAACTACATAAAAGTAATCACATACCTAAAGTACAACAAAACTAAACAACTCGAGTACCAAATGTGTTTCTGTGGTAATTCAGAGTGAATAAAAAATTTACAAAGTAAACTTCAGTCATCTACAAGTTTGTACATATCAATCATATTGTTCCACATTAAAAGACACAGAGCTTCCAAACGTGAACAAACCAGAGAACAGCTTTTCCCTAAAATCGTTGACGTCCCCTTTAAATTTAAGCTTTAAAGCACCTTTTCGCTCATTTCAATAATTATCTTTAAAAAACAAAATATCTGTATCTATTTTCTGTGGTATAATTGGTAAGAAGCAGCACAGAAAGTCTAAAGCTTTTATCTGCTTAGAGAAATTGGAAACAAATTGGATTTCAAATAGGCCAGATTAAAGTTAGCTAACATTCTGTCAGATTCAGAGTAGCAATATGCTTATGTCAGCTTGAAATCGCTCTTGCTCAGCATTGCTACTCACTTCAGATTGTTTATTTTTTCGTGTGATACTATGTGAGACACACACACACTATATATATATATATATATGGTAATATGTCATTATTATGTAATTAATATATTGTTTAAAGGTGAAATTAGGGGTTTATTCCACTGAATCCACTGTTTGTTTGTTTGTGAGTTAGCTTTACCATCTCGTTTCTTTCTGCGGCGCCGTTCCCTCCTGTGGCTCATGATGCATGCTGTCACCAGTGAAAGAATGATAGCCACAAAAAGAAAACACACACCCCCAATTACACCAGCAAGCAGGGGCTCAGGAACAAAAGCCAGCAACCTGGGTGGAGCTGGGTACATCTCCATACCTGCAAAGCACACACTGGTGTATTAAATATAAATCTGTGTCACTTTTTTGTTTCCAAACAATGCCAACATGGCCTATGATATACAGTTACCATCAGTGGAGAAACTGACTGATTCACTGGGATCACTGGTTGTTTTATCTCTGCGTGACAGAAGCCTCAGTTCATATTTGGAGTCCTATGATAAACAAATTGAGCAAAAAGAGTTACAATTTATATGAAAAGGTTTTACGTTTTGCCACATGAAGGTTACACACAAAGAAACATGATGTATTTACCCTTAGCAGTCCCTGCACCATCATTTCTGTAACATTGATGCTGATTTCTCCATCAAGTGTAACCCACTCGCCATCTCCTTGCCTTGCCTGTAGCATGAAGGCTGTGAATGGTGATTCAAAAGGGGGTGTGGACCACTGCAGCAGCACTCCCACTGCTGTGCGATTGATTGACAGTGAAGTGGGAGGGGGTATTTTTGCTAAAGTAGTTACAACAGTGGGGGGATTTGTTGGTGGAGCTGAATATAAAAACAGAAAACACCACAAATCATGAGTCACGTGAATAATTGAATTGCTAATATCAGAGACTTTCATGCAATGAATTTTAAATTGTTAAATGTTTTGTTACATTTTTGTTAATCTGATTAAGCCTATACTGACCTAAGGTCCTTATGGTGACAATTTCACTGAATGGACCAGATCCTAGCTTGTTCTGAGGCAGAACACTAAACTGATAACTTGTGGATGCCTGGAGACCCGTAACAAGGAGGTTGGATTTTGATGTGGGAACAGGGAGAGATGCCCACTCATGCTTCCCTCTGGTAGTAGGCTTCACCCTGAGAGACAAAACAACAGCAAAATGTTAATATCAAAAGGAGTTGAGGAAGAAGAAGATGGTTCACATCACAGGTAAAGATGAGAGTATACAGCAAACTCTTAGAGAAAACAAAATTAACCAAAAAATTGACATTTTTAATAGTTAGGCGTAAAACAGAAATACAGCAAAAACACTTAAACAACTGATATTTTGTCCTATAAATTTAATAAATGTACCCTCAGAAACCTTGAAAAGTCTACTTTTCAAATATATTCATGAAGAGAATTAATATATATTTAGAGCGTTGTGAGAAAAACTTAAGTACAGAGAGGCACGTTTCAGTGTATGAGCAAAAACTTGTACTTTTTGCTGTCGGTTTACGAACGGCCAGGACGCATGTTAATGCCAGATTTGAACAGGCTTTGAGAGAGTGATTTAGGGGCATCAACCTCTCAGATTACATCGTCTCATTTCTATGACAGCCATTTTTCTTTACTGCAGGTGGCCAGTGCACTGTTGAGTCCAAGACCTCTCCCAAATGAGGCATCTCTTCAACTGGAAATTTTGGAAAAGTCCAAATCAGATTTGGTCAACGAGCATATTAAGGATTTTAGTGTAGATGGCTTCATAAAAACTGCAAGCCAGTTCAGTCACTCAAGAGTGACTGCAATGCTGCTTCACACAATATTTCCTGCCAAGTATACAGTACTGTGCGGAAGTCTTAGGCACCTAAGATAATTATATATACTTAAAGTAATGCCTTCTCAGTAAGCATGGTGCTTGTATTAAGTTATATATAATCACAGTAAATAAAAAAATAAAAATATAATACAAATAAGAAATATAAAATGCTTTTTTTCCTATATATTAGTAGGTGTGAATGAGTTTGAAGAACAACATTTGGTTCAGATTCTTTTTGATTGTATGAAATTTTTAAATCAACCACACACAATATTTAAAATCATTACTTATTAACCGGGAAAACTAGGTATTGGACGATAATTTCAAATAAGAGATTTGTAAAAAGTTAAACCAACACATTCACACAGTTATTTGGTTTAATTCTAATGTTGGGCTTCATAAATCTCATAATCTCTGGTGCCTAAAACTTTGGCACAGTATTGTACATCATAATGTTCTTCAATGAACATCATTAGAAACCAGGAAATGAACAGAGTTTCTCGTACAGATCTGGATCAGTCTCTTCATATCACTACAACAGAGCATTTCACAATTGTGCCATTACACAATTCTTAATAAATGGTGAGCAAACTAAAATCACTGTTGTTTGTCTGACAAAATAGGGCTTCTGCAGTAAAAACTACATTTAATTATGAATACATGAATATGTATAACACTGACTCAGTGGCCATTGACTTGGTATTGTTGGTTTAATGCTGCCCTTGAAGTGAAATAATTGGGGATCTCTGTTCTAGACCATGTAATTGATTTCCAGGACCAAAGTTAGGCACTCCTAATTTAGACCAAATGAGATCACTGACCAGACAGTAAACTTCTGTGTGTATCCTCCATCAAAGCCAGGCTCCCAAGACACATTGGCTTGGTTTATCCCTGGATCTACTGAGACTGAAGTCACAGCATGAGGGCTTGTTCCTGCCAGAGAACATAAATGGAAAAGTAGTTAAAGGCAAAAAAACTAAATATATCTTAGCTTCCATGTCAGATCAGGCAAGGAATGCCAAAGGTTTGCGTGTGGAAAAGTTTTTCAAATGTGCTTTTGTCAACCTATATTTGTTTTAAAATATACTATAAATCTGTATTCTTCCCTTACCCAGCACCAAAATTGTGGTGCCTGTGCTGACAGTTGCCACTCGGTTGGTAGCATGACACTCCCATGCCCCCTGGTGGTCTTTGCTGAGAGGACGCAAGACCAAAGAGCCATTTGCCAAGACAGTAAATGAAGTTCGAGGAGCAGAGCCAACCTGGAATAAGAAGTCAGAAATCACAGTTTGTAAAAAGAAACTCTGTTTGAAGTTTATATTAGACGTATCATTTTTAAGATTTCTTTTATTATATTATTTATGCTTACCTTGCTCCAAGTTATATTGGGAGATGGGTCTCCATGTGCTTGGCAGGGTATCATCAGTTCTCTACCCACCTCTTGCAGGTACTCAGACTTAGGGGACAGTCGAAAAGAGGGTGGATCCTGTGAAAGAAATAGGATAAAGAAATCTAATAAAGAGTTGTATTTTATCATGTTGTTTCTATTACATATTACAGTATTGCAAAATAAACATCCATGTATGCATTACATATACCATGTGTATTACTGGTATAAAATTGTCTTTAACTAAAGCACAATAAACTGGAAGTTTGACAAATTTAAATAAAAAATTATACCACAGATATAAACTTAAAAAATGTTATGTTTTTAAGAGATTATGATTTCTGCCCCCTTATTCCAGGTCTGCCATTAGCCCTTCAGCCCTTTACTGTCTTGGCAAACGATCATTTGGTTCTGTGTCCTCTCAGCAAAGACCACCAGGGGGCATGGGAGTGTCATGCTACCAACCATGTGGCAACTGTCAGCTTTCTGTTTTAAATTTCAGCTGCTTTATTTTAGGAGTTTAATAAAGATTCTCAATAACCACCTGCCCATGATCTGCATATTTCTAATAAACAGTCATTTGTTCAACTCTATTTCCTCATTAATCACCACCATCACTGAAATATTCATCATGATTTCAAGGACTTTAACAAACACTCACCCAACGAGAGGTTAGGATAAGCTTATGATGTAAATGTTATTCTAATGTGGCTATTGACTGAACAGTAAGATAAGATTTCAAGTTGTTTCTGAAAGTTGTTGTCTGTGCATCAAAAACATGTATCTCCAAAACGGCAGTGGAAGTCAATGCAAAAAGATTTTATTCCAAGTAATTTTGATGCATTTCTATTGGTCCATGCATCATGACTTTTTCACATTGTGTGAAGGACAGCTGCTGGGTTCTAATGATATAGTAAACTAAAAATGGACAAAAATGTAGACAATGTTCTTAATTGGACAGTGATATGTTCATTAAAATACTGTTAAACCTTCACACAGAAAAAACGGTTTATATTTATTTAAAAAATTCTTCCATACCTCCAGGATAACTTTGGTAGGCTCTGACTGGCCCATAGTCCCATAGCTGTTGTACGCTGTGCAGGTGTACATGCCTACTGCATCATCATTGGCTGTGGCTATAAAAACAGAGCCTTCTGAATTTACCATCCAGCCCGGGTACTAAATAACCAAGACAGAGAGGTTAAGCTTAACTTCAGTGACAAAGAATATTCTGTGGTAACTGACAAGCTGACTGGATCATTTTTCAATACCTGGTCCAAGTCCAGCGTGTCTCCATCTTTGGTCCAATTGACATAGAGTATAGGAGGCTCGGCTTGGACAGGACAAATAATTTTTCCCTCCATACCAACAGGAAGGTATGTTTCCCTGGGCATCCGCACCACCCGTGCAGGATCTGAGAAGAGAGAAAACCACAAAAAAGGAGTGTCAACAAAAAGACTTAAAACCGAATACACAGGATTTTACAAAGCTAAAAGTACATATTTAGTTAAGCCCAATGCTTACGTTTCACTTTGAGGTAGGCAGATGCAGAGGGTGGAGTCAGTAGCCCATTTGTGGGAACGCAGGTGTAATTTCCAGAGTCTTCTGGAATTAATCCAGGAATAAGGAGAGTCCCATCCACTAGGATTTTGACACGAGTTTTTAAGGATCTATAGATATGCAATGAAGTATCAAAGACAGATATTAGTATGTCTGCTTTCATGGTGCATAACAGACAAAAAAACCCAAAAAAAATATTTTTTCCAGTCGACCTGCCACAGGAATAAATTACAATATTCTAAATACTTTGACAACAAGTCCTGTTTTGGTCCAGAGCCTACCTGGAATCACTGGGCGCAAGGCAGGAATACACCCTGGAGGGGGCGCCAGTCCTTCACAGGGCAACACAGACACACACACATTCACTCACACCTACGGACACTTTTGAGTTGCCAATCCACCTACCAACGTGTGTTTTTGGACTGTGGGAGGAAACCGGAGCACCCGGAGGAAACCCACGAACTCCTCACAGACAGTCACCTGGAGCAGGAATCGAACCCACAACCTCCAGGCCCCTGGAGCTGTGTGACTGCGACACTACCTGCTGCATCACCGTGCCGCCCTTTTGCGCACACAATAAACCCTAAAATATTTAGCTATCCTTACTATAAAAAATAAAAAGCTGCTTATTTTATTAAAGAAGCAGATTAGCTAGGCTTGAGCTAAATCACACCTGTTATGCTTATGTTTTTATAATGAAAGTACACTCACCATATACTTAGTACTATAACCCTATGAGCTTATCCGTGAATTAAATCATTGGTTTCCTTATGTGCCTGATAATGTATACACACAAGCAGGATCTAAACAGTTGTTCCATCAGTTTGCATTTACAACTCACTCAACATGAAAGACATTTTGTCCTTCTTTCCACCACTCGTATGTGAGGTTAGATGGGTATGCTTCAGCCTGGCACTGCAAAATTGCATCCTGGGACATATTCATGGTGGTGTCCACTGGGGAAATGAGGATGACTGGAGGACCTGTTGGACATTAAAGAAGGAATATAACAATTAAAACATAAAAATTAAACAATTTGATGATCAAATAATCGTATAAAGAATATGTCTGAAAACTAATCAAGGCAAGAATTAAAGCAAAAGGTCAACCACATAAGTATTCCTTTCATAGTTAGAAACACTAGCTTTTTACTCAACTAGCTTTTAAACACTGGTGGTCTTTCTTGAATGAATTCATACATCAATTGATAGTCCTAGAAATAAACCTCAAAATGTAGTGTACTTTAGCCATATGAGCAATGGGTGGCACTGTTTCTTCAGTGAATTATAAAGCAGTGTTTGATCAATGTCTAGATTATAAAAAAAACTTTAACATACCTTGTTTGCCTAAAACAAAATTGAAGTTTAAGGAATTGTACCAAATTGTCAATGTAGGTCACATGGTCAGATCCAATGATTTGCTTCTCTAGATTAAATGTTAATGCGTCTTTAGCCATATTAACCTGGTTAGCCACACGGTGTTCACAAGTACCTCTACCTTTCTTAATCCACAAGGATGAGACAGGGTCACTGACCTTTGACCTGTAGGTGAGTAATGTGGGTCAGGTTTCCTTCAGAGTTAGACACGTGACACTTATACATTCCTGCAGTCTCCCTGGTTACCTTGGCCATAGACAAGGTTCCATTCAATACCTGATTGGAAAGATGAACATTGGGTTAAAAAAAAGAGAAGAACACACATCTGTGTCAGCTACTGTCATCTGTAGGTTGCAGTGATTCCTTCTTTCTTTCCCAACTTCTGAAAATAATTTCTCTTTGATAAATATCTTGTTTTCCGTTCAGTTTTTTAAAGACGTGCCACTGATCTAAATTAAGCAAATCTCTTCGGAAGGTCTTGATCAACTGGTTTTCATGCTCTGACAAAATATGTGAGCTTTCACAACCGCTCTAGTGATGTTGGCAGGGCTTACAGAACTTTGGGAAAATGTTTTATTAGAATTGGTATCTAACATTCCAGTTTCCAGTTTAAAAAGGTGTCCACCCACGCTGGTTGCTCAACTCAATGACACATAAACATCAAATTTTGCCTACTTAGATAGATAGGTTTTTTCTTATTGCATTTGAAAACAGAAGTCTGAGATCCATATGTTTAGATGGAAACTTTACTTCATATATGCATTTCAAACCTGACTTCAATGTTTCTTCTCTACATTTCATTTATTACTTGCAACTTTGACAGTTAGAGAAAATATTCACGGAAAAGTGTCTGTGGATCCTTTGTCTAGAAAACTGGTCTGATGATTTATGTCAGTTTTGTCTTCAACCCCTGACTACGGGGGTTACAGAAATACGGATACAGAAAGGCTTGGGCCAGGGGGACCAATTCTCAGATAACAGAGGAGGTTTGAGAAGAAAGCCTGTCTAGTATATCACATTGTCCTATAAACTCCCCATACAGGTTTATTCAGTTTTTTGATTGGCTTCAGAAGCTCTTAAAGTACAGTTGGACTTTGTAGCTATAACTGTAATTTGTGGATAGTCTAAATACTGCATAACTGTAAATTGTGGAAGCCTCTTTCTGCTCTGCTAGCCATCTAAAATGCTAAATTTGGCTAGAAGTAGTCAGGGTACACATGAGTGACTAATCCTGGGACCCTATATTGCATTATTTCAATGACAACACATTTTTCTGATTCATTCATTCATTTATTGTCTGTAACCTCATATCCTGATCAGGGTCACGGTGGGTCCACATTTTTGTGGGTGCTCCCTGGCACTTTGCCCTCTAATTAATCTTTCACATAACGTGTGTGTAAATTTGTTTCAATTTAAAAACGTTCAGATTTTTAATTCAGCTGTAATACCTCAATCATGTTATGTCTATCCACTGTGTTGTCATCTTTTCTCCATGTGATTGTAGGTTTGGGATTTCCATGGGCTCCGCAACTAAGGGTGAGTGATTCCCCTAGTAAGACCTCCAAAAAGGCAGGTGGTGTTTTTATAAATACTGGAGGAGCTGCAGTGAAAACAAAGAAAGGAAAGAGAAAATCTCTTGTGATTTAACTGTACTGTTTATTTAGTCTTCCTTGGGCAAATCAGTGAAATTAAGTAATCACAGCCATTGTCACTTAATCACTGAAGCATGACTAAATCCCTAAAGCACAAAAAACAAAGAAAAGGTAGACTTGCTTTCCCAGAACTGCTTTGCTTTTACTCAAATAACTGAATTATACAACAGTCTGATCAGTTGTTGAAGTAAGATTTTTTATTATTATTATTCTATTTTTTATTATTATTCTCACTCACTCACTCACTCACTCACTCTTATAATATACACTTTCACAGATAAAAGACATCACACTGAATAACTGAATTCCCTTTCTAACTGTGGACCAAGTGTTTAGAGGCTACCATGCTGCCTGAATCCCTGCTTAAGGTTATATTATATACAAAAGAACATTGAAATACTTTATGGTTATTGTACTCAAATGCATGTGAATTAGTGGTGTCAAATTTTTAAGTTGTTTTTTTTTTTCAATAAAAGCCCAGTGATTCCCTGTATGCTCCAGACTGACTGACACTCTGATCAGGAGTGTGGTCAGAAACCACATGGATAGGACACAGGAGAATCATAAAATCATACACCTATACAGTGAACCTAAAAGGTATGTGGTTTCATAAAGTGGTCAGTGATTCAAAATACAAGGTTTGTGATTTGCGTAGGCCTTATTCACACCCTGCACCCTGGGTGATGAGATTCACAACCCACAGTGTAGTTACAATCAGATCAGTATGAACAGGAAGTATGAGTATGAATATGTAATTATGACAAAATCAAAATACTCTTGTTAACAGTAAAATAATTATTTTCTTTTCAAACTATATATGTTCTTTCTACAACCAGTCATCATATGATGATGATTGATCTAATTACTAAACAATATATATGATATAATGTGTCTCTGAAATCACATCAATGCTGGCAAACCTGTGATGGAGAGGAAAGTCCATGTGCCATTCCTGAACTCATCTGTAGTTCTGTCCAGCAGAAGGATACGGCACTCAAACCAACCTTCATCTTCCAGAGTCAACTTGTCTACCAGGAGCGATGCTCCTTTGGTCAAAGACACACGGCCTGAGGAGAGAGAGAGAGAGAGAGAGAGAGAGAGAGAGAGAGAGAGAGAGAGAGAGAGAGAGAGAGAAAATGAATTTTAGAATGGAGCATAAGTAGTGCAGTGATGAATTATTCTCTCAAAAAAAAAGTTTAATGCAAGACCAGTGAGAATGACTTTGTATGAAAAGCAGAAGCAATCAAAGCATTGTTTCTGTTGTATTTTAAGTGATCGAAAATGGATATTCATAGATTTCAAAAGCAAAGATAAACTTCGGTTTCATGCAAACATGAAAAACTTAACATAAGTATATTCAATTGCAACACAGACAGGAACATATATAAAAATGCCTCATAAAACTGATCTCACCTCCTTTTCTGGCCATCGTTCCCCTTTTCTACTCATTCTACTTCTGACAACTGGCTCTTTGAAACTTGATCTGTGTGTTGCCTGGTTACGAGAGCTACTCTTTCAAAGCCCTGACCAGACGTTTCCTCTAGTAGGCCTCTCTTTCATTTTCTCCTTTCTTGTTGATGTTTTGGTTTTTTTAGGATTTGAAATTATAACACAGCAGATGTTGATTGTGTCCAAGCCAGGGACATTTGTGACAAGAACTGGAGATAATAGCAAGCGGAATGCTGTAATAAAGTTGCAAAGAAAACTGAAAATGATTACTTAGTGCCAATTTAGCCATGAAATTGTTACGTTTTGGCTGTTGAAGAACAGTACATATAAACCCATATTTTCTCACTTCATAAAATGAATATGACTTTTTATTTTACTTAATTCCAGGACTGAAATGATAGACACATTTGAGTCTTGAGTGTAAGGAGAGGCAGGATCAGATACAATTCTCATTGGCTTAAACTGGAAGTGTGGGTCAAAGTAAAATGCATGCTTGTTTTAGACACTTACAGTCTAGAATGTACACAAGTACCACTAGTATAGCGCGGCATATATGCAATTATACCTCCCTCTGTGGAAATGTTATTCACGTTATTATCACCTAATACGCGCAGAGATGTTTGTTTGTTTAATGCTCAGCTCTGATTTGACCAACATAGAGAGCAAAAATGCCATACTTATCCAATCACAAGTTGAATTATTAGCACTCCTTTATTTGTTGGAACATTTTCCGCTACCATTCTTTTCCTGCCATTTTTGAACAATGCCATTTCCTGCCATTTTTGAACATTAATTCATTCTCTGTAATCACATATCCAGTTCAGGGTCACGGTGGGTCTACCTGGAATCATTGGGCGCAAGGCAGGTATACACCCTGGAGGGGGTGCCAGTCCTTCACAGGGCAACACACACACACACACACATTTGAGTCGCCAATCCACCTACCAATGTGTGTTTTTGGACTGTGGGAGGAAACCGGAGCACCCGGAGGAGACCCACACGGACACAAGGAGAACACACCAACTCCTCACAGACAGTCACCCGGGGCGGGAATCAAACTCACAACCTCCAGGCCCCTGGAGCTGTGTGACTGCGACACTACCTGCTGCGCCACCGTGCCGCCCCCTCTATTAAACACACCTATCTTGTTGGCCAACGTTGTAGATGTATGGCCAGAGAAAAGTAGCTCATCTGTTGCTGCACAATTTGTTTCCGTCATGATGAGATCATGATGTTAAGGCTGATGGATGTATAACATCAGGAATTAAACTATTAAAGCACACTATTTGATTTATTCTATCTATTACACAAATTATTTATACATATATATTTATATACATATTATTTTCAGGCCAATGATATTCTGCATTTTATTTTTCTTATGTATTGTTCTTTTACACAATTCTTTTAAATCAAGTACACATCATACACATATATTGATGTATATTTGGGAAAATAGTGTGTGTTTACATTTTGGGTGGTGTTCCCTAAAATGGCATAGTGTTCTATTTTAAAGTAATTTGTTCTACTAACAGTTGATGAACAAATGGTAGATGTACATGTTATATGTGGCTAAGTTAATTATTACATTTATTGTACAATTGCTACTTTTTGAATGTTAACTTGGGAAAGCTCTTTATTATATTAAATTCTACATATGTATATTAAAAGTAACAATGAACCGAGCAACCCATAACACATAATGCTGATACAAAGCCAGGTACATTTTTACATGAGATGTTTCTTGAAACCAACCTTGCTTTGTACATTTCAGGCAAAATTAAATAATTAATTTGATCTTTTATTTCATGAAAGCCAAAAGAAAGAAATCAAAGCAAAATGCGACTATGCTCTAAACAGAATCTGCACCACCGGAGACCACCTCAGGTAAGAAAGTCTGAAAATAAATCAAGCAGTCTCTTAACCTGGGGACTTATCTTTCAAAGCACCATTTTAAATTAGCACATATACTGACAATGAATGAGCCTCAGAATGGCTTGGGGCTTTTGATCTTTGTTAACTTTTGCATTCTGACAAGGCTTAACAGATAAATGGGTTTGCATGATAAAGGCCCCAGCTCCACCACTTTAAAGAGAGTTAAATAGAGGTGTCGTTTCTAAGGGTGTGTCTGTGTTTATGCTCTCATAAAAAAGGGGTGCTGTGATCATGGATCAGGAAGAGTAAAGTGGTTATTAAAAGGCAGGAAGGGGAAAATATGCATGGAGGTGATAGCAGGTGTGGTGGAGCCTGGGCACAATCTACTCTTATCTGCTGTATGTGCTCCTCCCTTCTTTTCCCATTTCCGCCCAGCTGGTTTATGGTCCAAACAGCACTGGAGAATATTGTGAACAGAGTGTAATTTAAAATTTAAGTCACAAATTGCAGTCTTGAAAGCTGTTCTCCAAAAGGGGCTCAGCAAACAAACCAGCAAAACTGACCAGTGCTGAAGTTGTCTGCATTTCCAAAAAATCATAAATCCAGATGAGAAAGCATCAATATTGCATATTTTGCATTAAAAAGGATTCTCTTGTTTATTGTGGGGGAATTCAACCAGTAAAGCTCCTGCACAGCACACACAAAAGATGGCTGTCTGTGACCAAACAGAATGATAAACTTGGTTGATAATTTGGTTTAGGTCAACAAAGTCACAAGTGATCATAATACTGTGTATGCAGTCTTACTTACACATACTTACACATACACACACAAATTACTGACTGAATGTGCAATATCTTCAGCCGTCGCTGCACGTGTGATGCCAACTGGTGTGGTGAGAATTTGAGCCCCTCTACTGAACACTTTAACCCTTTCCTGCTGTGGACTGTCAGTCCATCAATGGGAGTCAGAATGTGCTCACTGCCACCCCTCTTAAATCTCAGGTTTCCATAGTGATGGAACCAGGGACTGGGAGTTTGGATTTGAATTCAGTTGCTGTAGAAACAGGACACAAGGAAAAGAAGGAGAGGGAGGGCGGATCATGGGGGAGTGTGTTTGTGTCTGTGATTTTGAAAAATGACACATAGGGGAGGGAAAAAGGACATGTTTTGATTCAAACAGACTAAAGGCTCGTGACAGAAAAGGCAAAAGGCATAGGAAAGAAGGAGGCAGAGGGAGAGATAGATAGATAGCGAGAGACAGAGACAGAGAGAGAGAGAGAGAGAGAGAGAGAGAGAAAGAGAAAGAGAGAGAGACAGAGAGAGAGAGAGAGAGAGAGAGAGAGAGAGAGAAAGAGAGAGAGAAAGAGAAAGAGAGAGAGAGAGAGAGAGAGAGAGAGAAAGAGAGAAAGAGAGAGAGAGAGAGAGAGAGAAAGAGGAGGGGCTGTTTTTATTTGAATCACAGCTCAAAGAAAGCTTAGCAAGTGAATGAGAGATGCAGGTTTGTTTGGGCTTAAATGAGGAATTTCGCTGTGGGCTCTGTTGCCTGGCTTGCTAAGATTTTCATATTAGTGCATGATCAAAATGAATACCTGCTGAATGAAGAACTAGAGAACTTTCTCTGTTATTATAGCAGTAAAAAACGTATATATAATAAATAAATAAATAAAAAATTGGGCATGCCTAATTTTAATTAAAATTCAGCCTTGACGAGTGATGACTGGCTGCACATAAAACAACAAAACAAACAACCACACTCAAATACAAACTCCTGTCGCAAACGCAATACAGACATTCCTTAAGAGATGAACTGGGGATACAGGATCAATAAACTCTACTCAACCAAAGAGCGCTGGGTGACCTCTGACCTCCATGACCCCATAATTTTCTTCCAGACGCATACATCAATCCACACAGTGTTATACTGGCATAATGGCCGCTTCATCTGGCCAATGGTAACCAATCACAGTCAGAGAATCCCAGACAAAGACAATGAGATGCAGCTCGTTGTTCCTCTCCACCTCTATTATTTTTCCCAGTTCCTGTGTTCTGCCTTTTCAGCTCTGTCTTCAACAGTGTTGTTTTCTGACTCCTTTTTTGTTCCTTGTCATATTTTGCATACGCCTCATAATTTTCTTCATTGGTTTTTGCTCTCCGCTTTACCATATATTTTACATTTTTATATTTGTTTAGTTTTTACTATATGCTCTTTTTTTGTTAATCTTATTCACTAACACCTGGGGACTTTTTTCCATGATTTCTACTCTATATCCCCACATAACTTCCCCTTATGATTTTTTTTATTAATTTGTATTTTCTACCACCCGCATATCACATGATGTCTCCCCACCTCCTGGGTCCCCCTTGCTATTTTGAAACGTCTGTCCAATGTGCAGTGGAGGGTATAAAAGTAGGGGCTGTGGGTGCCCCATGGTGCTCTGGCCTGTTCATAAGAGCCACAGTTAGGTTGTCTCTCATGTGGGTGGTAGGGGAAAAAATATTACAGCTGCTAAAAGCCTTTTTCCATTTGGTCCTACATTAATTCAGACATTTTTCTTCATTGTTGCACTGCCCTCTACTAAACTGAATTTCATCCACAAAAGAAGCAGCTGTACTTGGCTACTCATTGGGCCTTTTTCCTCACTGCTGAGAAAAAAGAGAGTACGCAAAAATTTATGCTCATCTGTGCACTGAGGCAACCTCTTCCGTTGGCTGCGCGTTATATTTAGTTTAGCCTAGTCTATCTTTTCCATTTTGTTTTGTTTATGCTGATCTTCTCCATCCCCTCTTCTATATCCCCTCTTTTGTCTGTGCTCAGTGGAATGTACATATGCTTGGTAAATCTGCAGCCATTTGCTGGCCCATACATTAATGCACCCATGCACCAGGGTCTTGCGCTCCATGCATATGCTATAATAATATACAGCACTTAAATTCAAATATGGATTGTTGTTTTTAGAAGGCTTGTTTTTCTTTGTTCCATGCTGTACAGGATTAAGGGGAGATGTGGCCCTGCTGCATTTTGGGATATGTTTTGATTTGAATACAATCATAAGTCTCAGGGGCCCCCTCGAACCCCACCTTCTGCTGTCGCCACAATCTCCCCCAACCCCACCCCTAACCCTCCACCACGCCTCCCTAATCAGTTTAACCCTCTTATGAATAGCTCTTTGTCATGGGATAGATTACAGTTAACTCTGCCCTGTCGCTAGCTCTCTCTGCACCAGCGAACAGAATGAGGCCCAAGAGCACATGGCTAAGAGAAAAGAAGTGCTCCTGGCACAGCCCACACGCACAGGACCTACAGGCCTGCCTCACCCTTCAACCTGCTAAGGCTTAAGAGTCCACACTTTATTAGAAACCCTTTAAATGGTTCTGTGCCTTGGTCTGTAATCAGGATACAACTGGGTGATTCCTGAGGTTTGACATGTCTTGCATGTTCATAAGGTAGTGAATGATTGCTAGGTTTAGTGAATGAATAAGTTTCAGTCAACACTGCACTGACATTCCTCAGAGCAAAGTCAGCTCCACATATCAGGAAGTTGGAAGTCAGTATACATTTATGATTATTTATACCCCCTCTCCATAAATTAGTGACATGCCTTTTTCTTTTCTCAATTATGAACCCTTTAGCTTCAAACAAACATTTATTTTCACCTTTTTAACATATATTTCAGATGTAGCTCTTCATTCAAAGTCAACAGTACTGATCAATTTTCCATAACTATTTTTTCAAACTATTTGTTTCAATGAATCATCCATCTGACAAATTACCAATAGACATGACTTCAAAGATGAATTTCTAATATGCGGCATATTGTGCTATGATTTATAAGGTTTTTTGTAAAAATCAGACTTTGAGTATGGAAAGATGGCTTATTTACATTTGGACCAATGACATCACACCAATGTAAGAACAAAAGGAAGTATATGCCACACTGACAATGTAAACACTGCATGCCTTAATCACTAAGAGCGTGCCATAAAATCAAGGAATGCCGTATAGAGATTTTCTATAAATTACACTGAAATGTTAAGTGATCTCAATCAGACATGTCCATGTGATTTATTTTAATTCAGTGGTGCTTTTTAAAAGTTTGTGAACCCTTCAGAATTTTTTTATATATCTAACTCTATCCTATAACTCCTAAAAGTAAATAAGGATAGCCAAATCAAACAAAATTAGACTATAATATTAAACTCAATTATTCATAGAGAAAAATTATCCAATATTACATATCTGTGAGTGTCAAAAGTATGTGAACCTTTAACTTCAGTATCTGGTATCTGGACCCCCTTGTGCAGCATTAACTGATACTAAACTTTTCTGATGATTGTTGATTACTATTGCACATCAGCATGAAGGAATTTTATCCCATTCTTCTGTAAAAAACAGCTTCAACTCTGTTAAAAAGGCCTACACTGAGCATGGGAAATCTTCACAGCATGACTGATTAAATTCTGCAGGTACTGATGCCACCAGAGACACCTGTGAGCTTTTCCACTAACAGAAACCTCCCACATACTTTAAGCCCCTCACTGACAGCATTTCCTTATACAAAGCTCCCCAAAGGGGAAGAACCAAGTATGACGGTCTCACACAATAGAGCCCAAGAACAATAGTGGTGTGATCTGGTTCCTTTATCCCTCAGGTAAAACCTGAAACTATCTGGGTGAAGTAGCATGAGGTTTTGTTACAAGTAGAGGATATTTAAGGGTTAAGAACAACAAATTCGTATGTACACCTAAATAAAATTTTCTGCTGCTGGGTCATAGCTAGGTGACCCTGTTGAATTTCCACTTAACCAGTTAAAACAGGTTTGATAACACCATTAAAGTTAGTTTTTTACTTTCCTGCATTTAGTGATTGACCTGTCGACCTGTAAGTTAACTGAAGTTAAATATTTAAAACTAAGGTATGTTGACAATGTGTCATTAGTAGAATAATATGACGGCACGGTGGCGCAGCAGGTAGTGTCACACAGCTCCAGGGACCTGGAGGTTGTGGGTTCAATTCCCGCTCCGGGTGACTGTCTGTGAAGAGTTGGTGTGTTCTCCCCATGGATTTCCTCTGGGTGCTCCGGTTTCCTCCCATGGTCCAAAAACAGTTGGTAGGTGGATTGGTGACTCAAAAGTGTGAATGTGTGTGTGGCCCTGTGAAGGACTGGTGCCCTCTCCAGGGTGTATTCCTGCCTTGTGCCCAATGAGTCCAGGTAGGCTATGGACCCCTCATGACCCTGAATTGGATAAGCTGTTACAGATAATAAATGAATGAAAAATGAATGGATGAAATAGTGAAGGAAGAGAGGACAGAGGGTGTTGAGAGGGCTGATCCTTTGAATGACTTAAAGACTATAGAGGGACTATCTGTCTTTTCCTATCCTGTGGTATGCAGAATGCTTAGAGCACAACATTTTAGAAAACAGTATTACTTTTCATCAAAAAAAGCAGAACTCTTGCACAAAACTAAACGTTTTCAGACCTACACAAAATACAATTCCAAAACGAACATTTCATATTGTAAACACTTAAATCTGGGTTATAAACACAATTTAAGATAAAAATCAAATTTAAAAATTAATATGATTTCAAAGGCACAATACCAAATTAAAAAAGGCTGATGATATTTGACTGATGATAATGTGAGTCAAATATGAAAGCCTAAGGAAGTGTGAAGAGGTAAAAACCAAGTATGATCTAAAATAGACAGTTACAGAGTCCTGCCAAACAGAGTGCAATGCCCCGCCCTTCATCCTCACAGGGGGCTTTCCCTCATTTCCTTGTGCTGGAGGGAGAACGGGGGGCATTTGATCTACCGGTGCTTAGAGTAACAGGCTCCGACAACACGGGCTAAGCATGTAGACTTGATCTACACGCAGAAGCTGACATGTTCCTGCCTGTTAAACTAATCTGAGCTGCATTCTTCTGCATTGGTCTCAAAACTAGGACAGTTACTTATGTACTAGTGTTTTTAATTATTAAACATGAAGGGAAATTTAAGAGTCAACTCTACCTTCAAATTTAAATTCTTCTTAAACTGCTTTAGATCCTCTCTCAGTGAATTTTCTTATATCTTTGTGGACATGGTACCACAGCTCTCTGTATGCTAATACAATGTGCTTATAATGACAGTGTCTTGTTCAGAGTTGTTCAAATGCTGTAGCTGATTACAGCAAAGCAGAGGAATGCAATTAGCTTTCGTGCTAATCTGAACCTCACCTGATAGCTTATCATGCACACTCTGGGACTTGATGGCTTTATTGGGGTACCTCACCAAGGCAACAGATTCTCACAACACTCATATTTGACATTTGGAGACTCTGTGTGAGTTCACTGGAGCTGTGTATCTCAAACTGTTTTAGTGGGAGGATGGTATAAACTAACATTTACGATGTAGTAGAAACAAAACAGGCCATAGCTGCCAGAAAATCAGAGGTGAGTGGGCATTTGACCTTCCAATTGCTGCCTTGTGTTTTTATTTATTTACAACTAAGTAAATGCTGGCTTTCATGTCTGCAGTTGCCACTTTGCAGAGACAGTGAAGTCTATAAGACTATTTTGCGTAAATTCATGATCAGGTTGCTTTGTACCCTGCCATTTCTCTTGGAATTTCTCTTTCAAAAGCCAAAGATTAGTGAATCTGTTTATTGAACAGCATCCACACAGCTTGGAAAAGATGTTAACAGCCAGGATTAAGAGGAAAATGTCAGTGACTACATGGGCATATATTTAGCATCTGACCATGATTACGTGTCACTATTGCTAAGTTAATCTGTTCGTTAGTTATACAATGTTGGCTCGAGTAAAATGTGTTTAGATACTAATGTACAGTTCGAATCAAGCCATCCTTATTTTATAAGATATTTATAAGACCTTATTATATATTTATAAGACCTCAGGAAGGTCCTCAAACAACATGTAATATGCCTTATTGTGATGTTTTGAAATGCCCAGCAGGCTAACCGGATGTGATTTTACTTGCTTTGTTGCCATTTCCACTCCTAGAGGGTGAAAAGGGCATATTTCTAAAAAAATTAAAAATAAAATCATTTTCCAAACATAAATCAATCAAGTAGAACAAATGTCTGACTTATAGACAGGAACAAACTCAGCAAGAGAACTAATTTAAATTTCCATTTCTGTTAATTTTATAGTTTTAAGATTTAAAGATTAATACGAAAACTGCGATGAAATCTGTCATATAGTGTAGGTAGTATACAAATATCAGTCGCCACATTTCTTTTACTGCTAATTTGCTAAGCTAGAATTAGAGGTCCTCCAGAATGAGCTAGTTATTTTAACTATTTTAATGGACCCAAAAAACTGGGTAGGTTAATCGTTCATGAAAGAGGCTATATTTTGAAGCTGTGACACCACTCCTGTAACATGGAATCTATGCATACCAAACTTTGTATAGAAAGTTTACCTAAGGAAAAGTAAAAAAAAAAAAAAAAAAAAAACACTGCCTCAGGTGATGTAATCCACAAGACTTGTTAGAATGGTTTAAAAAAAAGTCCTTGAAAGTGTGACCTGAAAAACTCGAATTAAATTCACCTTTCATCTTACACGTCTCAGACAGCAATAGGGAACTAAATATAACCCAATAAAAGTATGTCCACGCATGAGCATGTTCATTTTGCAGCAGGGTTATGTTTAAAGATGAGGGAAGGTCGAGTTTCATCTTGTCTTTCGTGGCGTGGGGTTTTGTGGTGAATGCTGGGAAGAGAGGCAGCTACATCCTTATGCATTTTAATTTGAAGGGAGAACACATTAGATACCCAGCACCAATATGTTTCATGCATTGCCAGCTGGCATAAATGTTAGGCTGAAATTACAAGCAGAGATGGTCTGGAAAGATTGGGAGTGGAAGATGGGAGTGCACAGAATGTCTTAGACTATTAGTTTTTCATCTTCAGCACTATCATTAACTTCTGCAGGCAGTTTATTACTAGCAAATTTTGTTTTGGGATTTTTGCATCTGTGTCAAAGTTCTTGATCACTTTCCTTGTTTTTTTCCATCCATGCACCCTGTTTCCTTGTTTCCATCCATGCACTCTCCACTTGTTTCTCCTATGCTCATTATTTAAGCAATGCTAACAGACCTGAATTGATTTTGCATCAACTGCTCTCCCTGAAGGAGCCTCATGACTGATGACAGAGAATAAGGGTTCGGGTCAGGCGGTGTCTTGTGCGTGCACCGGCTGCTCCTGTTGGGCTGAAGGTACCACAACGGAAATTTCCATTCACTCTCAAATCAAAACCTTGTCAAACAATGTAAAAGGCCTCAGAACAAAAGCTGGTGCATCCAAAAGCCCTGGAGACAAGCACTGATGTAGCTGGCCAAGGACAGGGTTTTGCTAAGGTGCAAGTAAAAAAGGGCATTATGGCACAATATGTGTCAATGTTTCTTAATTAATATATATTTATATTTAAAAAGGAACAAGAATAAAACTCCAACAAATGTCTATATCTGTGTTTTCTGCAATAAATACATTTGGTCTGTATTATAAATCCACATATACTGGTATATATACACGTTCAGTAACGTGTAATTTATCAAACATTATTTTAATAAAATACCATTATATTGCCCAACTTCGTCCTTCTCTCCCACAATAACACATTATTTATAACAGAGGGAAGGAGGGAGGTAATGATAGTTCTTTGTCTTTTGTTCTTCCTGAGACAATGACAGGATTATGCTTTCTAGAGCAAGGAGGGTCTATTATCCTCTGCACTTCACCCGTTTGTCTTGCTGCAAAAAAAAATCTCCTCTTAGTGGGTCAGAGTCTAGGATCCAAACATAGATCCAGACACAGACACATTAAAATCAGTAGTCCAGTGGCCCCCACAAACCCTGCCTCAGTTTAACCTCACGCTCCCTAATCCAGACCCTTCTCAATGCCCAACACCCCTCCACAGGCTGCACTGGGTCTAACTAACCGGCTTCTTCCCCCTGCATTAATTAAAAAATGCTCCCCTCCTCCCAGCACCCCTTCCCCTTCTCTTCAATTGCCATCTCTCCCACACACAGACACACTCGGCCTAATTACAGGGCACTTCTTGTTTGGGATAGATTACCTATTTGGAATAGCTATTTCAACAGCGGAATGCTCTTCCTTTTAACATTCAATAAATACCAGTGCACTCCCTTTACCCCAACAATCATCAGGACAAACAGCTGTATTTTCGGCTAAGAACTTCTTGGGGAAAGAAAAAAACTTAAGTAGTAAAAAAAAAAAGGCCTAAAGGTTGTTCTCCTGAATCACCCAGAAAGTGTGCCTTTTTCAGTTCACCCATCTACACCTCTTAGAAAAAAAAAAAAATACAAAGCACTACCATGCTCTATAGAAAAGATAAACGACTGCCTTTACAGTGTCCTCCTAGAGTTAATTTCATCTCATAAAAGTGATAAAACTGATGACACAGCAGGATACAACATAGGTCTTTATGCCACACAGATAAAATACACTGACATCGCAACCCCGGAGGATAAAACCACACTTACTTTAATGGTGTCCTTCCCCTGACATGGTGAATTAAAATGTAATAGGATATTGACTTAGGCTGTAACTCACCTTTATAGTTTGGATGCACGCGTGGTGTGTAGCCTCCAAATTTGATGAGGACAGGTACATTATAACCCAGCCGTACCCACTCCACCACATGTAGTGGGAAAATATTGGGGGATGTGGCCCCGTCTGATGTAGCTGTAAGACTGCATCCCAACTCTGCAGACCCACCAACTCTTCCTATCACCACTGGTTCAACACTCAGTGAGGGACCTGTGGTAACACAAAACCATGCATAAGTTGGACAATAGCTTTGTCCTTAAAAAAGAATGTCTTTATTTTTTGCTGATACAATTGGTCATTTTGTGGGTTTAATTAATTAATTTATTTACAGTCTAGAAAGCTTCAGAACAAATCTGTGTTCATGTATACACATGCACAACCCAGATTGGCAAACAACAACTTACATAGCTGCAGGTAAATATGCACCTGTCACTGAGATAAATGCAATTTTGTCTACAGTCATGTTCAAGGGTGTAAATACAAATTCACAGGGACTAAACAAATAATAACTATATAATGTGTTATCCCCATTTGTCATTGTCATCTTGCAACATTTACTTGCACTCACTGGGTGAAAAAGTATATTAAGTATCGCCTTTGCTGGCTGATGGGGAACTTCACTGTAATCTCAGAAGCTGGATTGGGTTGATGATAAAACCAGTATTCTCTGAATCCTTTTGTCGTGCATTCCACCAGCGGCGATGGTGTAAACATTACGTCAGTCATGGAAAGATTCTACATCTATCCAAAACCAGGAGGAATGAGAGGACACAAATGACAAAAAAGGGCCAAAGGGGTATGTGTAAGAGAAGGAAAGAAAATAGCTTTTAGATTCCCACACAGATGCACACAGGCCAATTTAGAAACGCACATGCAGTGTTGTAAAGGAGATGTATCATGCATGTGAACTAATCTATGTTAATAAGTTGGAATTGGGCCTGCATATACAAACATCCATTCAACCGAGTCCAAAAAACAAATCCATTCCAGCAGTTTCAGAGGTATGAAGTGTTGGCCTTCATGCTTGCGAACAGCATTAGCTTTTATCATCTTGGTATAGACTTTCAAAAGTCTGTAATTAATATTTTGAGTGAATAAAAAAAACTCTTGAAATGAAGAATTAACAAACTTTAGGTCTCATGCTGTTAGATGCTGGATGTACTATGAAGCTAAACATCAGATAAAAATATTACTCATGCTATAAAACTTCTAATAAAATATTATCATATTATTTATCATATTTAATGCCTAAAATTTTGAACAACAATGTAATTAGAAAGGGCTGCTAATTTTGCCATTAGAGTATACTGCCAGTCCTTTAGTTCATCTGGCACTTGGTTATGGCTAATCTCTCAAAGATGACGTGTTCTGATGGTGCACCCCTTCCTAATGCTCCTGCACCCCCTAGACCTCATGCCATACACACAACCCCTGTGACCTACCAGCTCCCCTACCCTCCCCTCAGCATCTACAAAGCCCAAATGAAAGCGTGGATGAGTGAAGGGGACAGCCTAAATCCCAGATTGATCTAAATCCGGATTTGCAGATTTCATTTTTTTTTACCCTCTCCCCAACCCAATTCTCCTGACAAATGTTTGGGCCCCCACCCCCCCACGAAAACCACCTCTGCTCTGTCTCACGTTTTTCTCCCAGTACGTCCTTCTGTCCTGGGGGTAAAACTGGTTGATCCCCTACTGTGCTTCTGTGATGCACAGTTTACGCTTCATAGAAAACACATAGCGTAGTCTACCCATTCAAATAATTAAATTCCACCATTGAGATGGTTCACTGAGATTGAATCTATTTGCCCCTGGTGTTTTCTTTTGATTACAGACATCTTGGCATCAGGCGTCTACTGTAAGCTGATAAAACGAATATTTATTTTGGACATAAACCCATGGTTGGGGCCTGAGTCAGGGTAACAATGAAGAAGGGGCAAGCAGAGATGGAAAGATGAGGATGTAAAAAGGAGCAAGGATCAATAATTTATGCTGCTGTTTTCATATTCGATGCTAGAAAGTGCTCCACAATAAAGCACACAAATTAAATATAATAAAATAAGCAAAATGTTAAAAACAAGGCATATATAAAATACTACATAAAACACAAGAAACAATAAAATATATTTAGATGCATATTAAACATGACACATTTGGGCATAAAAGGGCTTTGAAAATCTTAAGGACATATTATGGAATAAGTCACTTTTTCAGTGCCTGTGCACATTAATATGTGTATCTAAAGTATACCAACCCACAAAATGTGAAAAAAAGAGAACCAAGTAATTTTCTTTAGCTGCCTAAGTCAGCAAACATGGGATAACATGAGCCATTCTGATTTTCCTCCACCTTCTATATTAAGTGAAGGCATTAGTACTACCCCCCGCATCTGAGAGTCTCTTGTCACAGTGCCAGACCCATGTATCTGTGAGCAAAGACAGGGTAAAACTGTGTAAAACAGACATAAGCAGAGCAGAGAAATGAAAAAAAAAAAAACAAGCAAAAAAATAAAAAGAAGAGTCGAGAAAGGATAAGAACACAAAACCAGCAAAAATGAGTGGAGGAAAAAGAGAACCATGTAAAGCCAGTGAAAACAAAAGCAAAGAAGGAAGACAACTGAGCTAAAATGAAGCTTCTATGTTCCTTGTCATTCGTTTCTTCACACTGGGTGGTAGCTCTGTGTGAGCTGTGTGTGGCTCATTATCATTTAACAGAAGAGGTGCTGAAACAGGTCGTTGTGATGGTTGATCCTTAAGGTATTTTGACCAAGGCATGTCACAGACGTTTTATTAACACCCCGGGGAACTGTATTAACTTGTGAAAAGGTGTATAATATGTCAGCTTTAAGCCATCACTGAATCAGATCTGAATCAGTCTATTATACAGGGAAGTATTTTTAGTGGGGTGAGCAGAAAATGGAGAAAATAATGAGCTGAAGAAAGAAAAAAATATTAAAGACAAGAAGAAAAAAGTAAAATGAAAAAAATAAAGCAGTACAGTAAAATGGTGTAGTATTATGGTTAAACAAAACAGAATAACAGATTAAAGCACCGGAGGAGACTGTAAAGCTTAAAATACTACAGTGCATTGGAGTTTACTGTACTGTAATCCACATTGTGTAGTGTATAGTACGTATTATATAATGTACTTTAGCAGGTATTCTAAAATTTTACACAGTCAAGGACCACCTTTGTGTCAACTGTGTATAAATGGCTTTATGTTTGTTCATTCATTCATAATCTGTAACCACTTATCCAGTTCAGGGTCACGGTGGATCCAGAGCCTACTTGGAATCATTGAGCGCAAGGAGGGAATACACCCTGGAGGGTGCGCCAGTCCTTCACAGGGCAACACAGACACACACACACCTACAGACATTTTTGAGTCACCAATCCACCTACCAACGTGTGTTTTTGGACTGTGGGAGGAAACTCACGCAGACACGAGAACTCCTCACAGACAGTCACCTGAAGTGGGAATCAAACCCACAACCTCCAGGTCCCTGGAGCTGTGCGACTGCGCCACTACCTGCTTCGCCACCATTCTGCCCCACATTAAATTCATTCATTCATTATCTGTAACCAGAGATTTGACCGGAATGATCCAGAGCCTACCTGGAATCATTGGACGCAAGGCGGGAATACACCCTGGAGGGGGCGCCAGTCCTTCACACACACACACCTACGAACACTTTCGAGTCGCCAATCCTACCAACCTGTACAAACTACAAACCTGTACAACATACAAAACCTACCAATGTGTGTTTTTGGACTGTGGGAGGAAACCAGAGCACTCGGAGGAAACCCACGCAGACAACACACCAACTCCTCACAGACAGTCACCCGGAGCGGGAATCGAACCCACAACCTCCAGGCCTCTGGAGCTGTGTGACTGCGACACTACCTGCTGCGCCACCATGTCGCCCCACATTAAATTCATTAAAAAATATAAAATAAAAAATAAAGTAGAAACCAGCTGTTCTAATGCTAGAGAATTTACATTTGTTCTTCAATCATGTTTGGATTTTTGTAGTTTATTAATACACTAAGCTACTTACTAAAAACCCCACTTTCTGCATCACTGTAGCCAAACTCTAGGTTTTGCTTTTAATGTATTCCTTGTAAAAAAAAATTTTCTTCTGCATTTGAAATAAATATTCAGCATCTTTTTATAATTGAGATGCTTGGTGACTAGATGCTTTAGCACATTCGGCTCAATCCCTCAAACAAGACTAACACCTTGTGAATGTTTAAAACATTTCTTCTGAAATATATGGCTGCCATTTGCCAAGTAATTATATGATCTGGACTGAATATAAAAGAAAATTCTAAAGGCAAATTAAACATTTTTAAAAGCACAGTTAACGTTTGATATTATGGAGAACAGTGGCAGTATTGGTCATACTATGGACTAACATTTGCCATTTACCAAAAGATGTAAATTGATTAAACGAAAAGTGAGTGAAAAAAGAGAATAGGTAAAGCTAAATTCAAAGAGCTCAACAACTGTATTCCAAAGTATTGGTGTAATTACAGTTGACAACAGTTTAGACTAGATTTATGTTGTTATAACAGCAGTAAGTATTTATACATCGTCATTGTCCGATTAAAAACATGTATATCCATTTTGTCGACTTTTTATTTACTGCTTCATTTGAACAACACAGCTGTCCTTCACATCATGTGAAAATTTCATGATGAATGGACCAATAGAAACACTGCAAAATCTATTTACATTCACTTCCATTGAATATTAAGAATTTTTTTCCTTCTCCTGTAAATTTACTATTTTGTGATATACATGTTTTTAATTGGACAGGGACTCTGTGTATTTGGTGTTATAGGTTTATCTTTTCCTGTGCATTTATTGTTAGTGTATTTTATTTTATGTACATTGTATGAACTGCAATTGTTTAACTGTTCATCAATGTAGTTCATCTGTAATGTACTTCTGTTTTGAGTTGCATCATTTTCCTTCAATGTATGTTAAGTCCATCCATCCATCCATTATCTGTAACCGCTTATCCAATTTAGGGTCGCGGGGGGTCCAGAGCCTACATGGAATCATTGGGCGCAAGGCGGGAATACACCCTGGAGGGGACGCCAGTCCTTCACAGGGCAACACAGACACACACACATTCACTCACACACACGGACACTTTTGAGTCGCCAATCCACCTGCAACGTGTGTTTTTGGACTGTGGGAGGAAACCGGAGCACCCGGAGGAAACCCACGCGGACACGGGGAGAACACACCAACTCCTCACAGACAGTCACCCAGAGCGGGAATCGAACCCACAACCTCCAGGCCCCTGGAGCTGTGTGACTGCGACACTACCTGCTGCGCCACCGAAAAATATTCCAAGAACAAAGATTCTTTGGTGGATGTTTGAGAAGTTTATATTTCAAATAACTTTAATTGCAATCAGATATTTCCCCATATAGGTCAGAGCTAAGGTATAGTGTAACAGTTTAAAGGATTGATGTGATGAACTTACGCAGAAGACAGAGGGTGGCAGCAACAGTGACACCCAGAAACCAGAGTCTCTCCTGTCCCATGGCAAACACTCACACACCACCACACATCCCTTCACCTGGAAAATAGAAAAAAGCACACATAGATCACTCCTCTGCAAAAACTGGGGTCAGCATGTAGATTACAATTACAGACATTAAATAACCCTGCATGGAATTGATTGAATATGGGAATCCTGTATTCCCATATTCAAATCAGTGTACAGTCAGTGTGCAGATCATTTGTACTGAAAAGCAGGAAAATTCAAATGCTGATGAAATATGAGATATTTAAACCACAGGACCAAATATTCATAATCTTGCCAGTCACATCTGCCAAAACTAGTTTGGCAGACTGAGTGAATGGCATTCTAACTGCACACATTCTTTCCTTAAGCCTTCATCATGACATTACAGTCCACTGTCTGAGCTGTGGTTTGGAACTGGGCAAGAATGCATTAGCCCCTCACAGAATGACCACCCTCAGTCTCAGTTTGAGCTTTGTTGAATTGTCATTTTAATATTGTTTTATCATGACTTTACACATACATTCAGACATGGAAAGCTCATTCAAAGCACAGTATGCAATGTAAAACTTGCAGGAGCAGATCAAATCTGACAAATTAGGGTGAAGGAACACTGCAGTCATCTGAGACTGACACAGCTAGCTCTCCACATGCATCAGCCTCTGACATGCTCAAGCAGATTACCACTGTCTAAGCCTAATCAGAATGGCCACAGCAGTGATATCAAATGACAGATAAATCTTATGTGAAGGTACCATAAACATTGAAAGATGAGTAAAATTCTATTAAAATTTGCAAACCTTAAATTAAAGCTAGAGTTGGTGATTTTGTAGAAACCTGTAGTTTTTGAAAAAAATTCAAATTCCCACCTGCTACTTTTGCCCACCTCCTACAGTCACTCATCACAAAAAAATAGGAATGGTAAAGCTTGATAAAGGCTAATTTATACTTCTGGGCCAAATCGATGCAAAGTCTACACTGCAATATGTGTAAGGGCCATATCTTAAAACATCCTCCACCCTAAGTGGTGAATAATGTAAGTCATAAAATAGTAAGTCTGCACCCAAAAATGCATTGTATGTCAAATAATACTGGACTATATGTTTCACGTATCCCTATCTTAAATTTCGTGCACTGTCTGGGTGAAGTACTATTCATTCATTCATTCATTGTCTGTAACCACTTATCCAGTTCAGGGTCATGGTGGGTCTGGTGCCTACCCGGAATCACTGGGTGCAAGGTGGGATTGCACCCTGGAGGGGATACCAGTTCTTTACAGGGCAACACATTCACTCACACCTATGGACACTTTTGAGTAGCCAATCCACCTACCAACGTGTGTTTTTGGACCGTGGGAGGAAACCAGGGCACCCAGAAGAAACCCATGCGGACACAGGGAGAACACACCAAACTCCTCACAGACAGACACACGGAGTGGGACTTGAACCAACAACTTCCAGGTCGCTGGAGCTGTGTGACTGCTACACTACCTGCTGTACCACCATGCCACCCTTGAAGTATTATTAGTTTTCTTTTACATGAAGTGCACTTATATATGCATGTAGGGAGTAGGCACTATTTGGGATAGAATGTATTTTACATGCAGTACCAGGCAGGAAATTAAGAAATACAATGCTGAGATTTTCCTGCCTGCCACCTCCTGTTTTTATTTTTTCTGAGGGAAACGTAATTGTCCCTCAAGTTCTTCCACCATTTCATACATTCTGTGATGTCCAAACTAACAATTGTGGCAGAGAGCAGGCAAGTTGCAAAGTGCAAGGTGCCCAAGGCATTATGTTCAGACATTATTCACCTACCTTCATATGAAAGAGTCACCCAAAGGCTACACTGATGTTCACTCTGATTTGCTGTCTGGCTTTACTCAGACTTTTTGTTAGAAAGCATTCTCTACATATGTTTTTTTCCCCCGAAACTCTCTCATGCTAACACATGCGGGGTCATTGTTCAGGCATGCAGTGTGCGTGCTTGGGGTCAGTGCTTTCCAAGTGAGTCTGAGGGTGTTGTAGTAGACAGGCGGATAAGACATCCAATCATTTCAATACTGCTGTTGTGCCTTTAAAGTTACATTTACACTTTTAGTATTTTTAGTGACAATAGAGTGCCGTTGCGTTCCCCAAAGATAAATTACAGAAGAAGAGGTGAATATTTGTAAACTTTCATTCTAAGTCTTTCATTCTATGTTAAATAAAAGAACATATTATTAGTCCTGTAGACCAAATTACGCATCTAATATTAACACAGCTTTAAAATCTACAATTATAATAGAACAAGGTATAATTATGTTCCCTAACTAAATGTACAGAATATGTACCCTTGAGGGTACCACCACAGTGACAGTTTTTCTGACAGTGTGCACACATTGTTCATGTTTTTATTGTTTATTCTGGCCTTAAAGGAACTCTAAATAGTATTTTTACATAAATAAAATGACAGCAAAATTACGGGGAGGCTCCCCAGACCTGTAATAGGGAGAATATTGTCTTTTTCACGGCTCCCAGGGCAGCTACCTTAAAACGAAACTTAAAGCGAACTGCGTAATACTTTACGGCACATAGCAGCTTACGCGTGTTTACCTCACTACAAGAAGAACTTAGCTTGGTATTCTCTGTATGGACATTATGGCAGAGAGAGCAAGGAGGAGATAGAGAGTGTCAGAGCAGCTGTTTAAGAATTAATATTGGACTGATTTTACTCAATACAGTAACACTTTTGCGGTGTTACTGATATGTTTCGTTGCATAGCATTCTTTTAACTAAGGCCGTTAAAAATTGGCATATGCTGATTCTCTTGATATACAACTGAGATCCATGACACAAAAACACACATACACAAATATAATCACAATATAATGTCATAATATTGCCAGGATCAGTGTACACCACAGTTTATGTTCAATTTTATATACTTATAAACAGATAAAGAAAGAGACAGAGAACAGAATGGGGGAATGGAAACAAAATGCTGGCAAACATCTGCATGGATGATGTACATGAAAGCAACACCCCTTTCCCATTAACATGCACATAAACACACTCACTCATAAACAACCCATTCAAAGCCAGTAATACCAGCTTATTACTTTAATTACAGCGCTGGAGGAGCAAGAAGGCTATTTTAAGGATACAGCGATGTGTGTACATGCAATAAGTTGTGACTGATTGTAATGTAATTTGTCTATTCTAATGAATAAAATAAACATTATACCATTAATACATACCACTATATCAACATTTTTGTGTAACTACATAACAAACCTATTTCCTTCAGCATAATGAATTAATTCCCTATGGCTGGCATTCTGCATCTCTCAACTTTCTACAGCAGTCTTCATAAAGCCCAAGATCTGTCTGTACTAGACAGTGGAAAGAAAGATTCCTTGGCAGAGCAATATCACTTGAAACAACCACAGCTATGATTCAGACCACACGGTCCTTCATATTCCACTGCCACAGTTCCTGAATCTGTATTTATGAGCTGTGTGAAAAAGACATATTGATCTCTAAGTAATATAATCTCCTTTTACACATTCTCTGAACCATTTTTCATAGTCATATCACAATGACAGACATTTTGTGAATGGATTATAGCAACTTATAAATGTCACACAATAAAACTGCAATTCCACAGAGAGAAAAATGACTTAATTTTAATCTGAAATGGAAACATTTTCATGTTCAATACTGTGCAAAAGTTAGAGGTAAAATTAAGTAAAAATTATTCAGTGTCAGGAAAACATATAAAAAATATACTGGAATATAAAACAGGAAATCATAGAGAAACCATTACAATTATACATCAGGTATGTCAGTATTAAATGTGGACACTTATAAGCTTTACTGCATCTTTTGGAGAGTCTTGTCTTTAAAGAAATCCATTGTGTTATCACAATGGCAGCTCCTAACTTTTCCTTGAGGTGTTTTGAAGAGGTTTAAATGCTCCTTGGGCCGATGACCGACAAACATTTCCATTGAAAGCCGAACGTGCAACGAGGAAAACTGATCTGTGAGAACTGGGTGACTGTGAGACTCTTACTAATCGTATATTCGCGTGTTGTTTTTTGCCTAACTTTACTGCCGATCATTGTTGTGGTTTTCAAAGCCAGTCATTCCTGTTAGAATTGGAATTTTGCAATGTCACCGGCTCCATTTCGCGGGGGAGCTGTGCCAGTAGAAAAGCATCATGCTTTAAGTGTGCCGAGCCAAGCCGAGTAGAGCCGGACACATACGGTGGAAAAGCACCATTAAATATCCTAACTAGATATAATATGTACCCTTGAGGGAAACACCACATTGACAGTTTTTTTTAGACTGAAGAAGCTAGATGCAATTTTGTAATCAGTGACCCTGCAAGATTCTCATCTTTGCAAAATCATAGGTTGTAACTACACTCTGTGACATTGTCTTTATATGTGACAATGTGTCACAGTTCAGTCTTTTAAATGTCAGAAAATGATTCAGTGGACGCGCAGCCCACTTTCAAATGAGTCTTTTTTTTTTGCTTTGCACATATAAAGCAACACTCACTCATCTACTGCAGATATGTCTAACCCTGGCATGTTTACAGATGCTATAATTTGTCCTCTATCTTTGCTTCTGTGTGCAGTCTGTGGAGACATTTCTGGAGTTCTTCGGTTCATCTTCATCCGACTACTGACCATTTACTGTAGTCAGCATCAACACAATTCGTAGTTACATTTCTTTAGGTGCTTGAATTGAAAGGTTGCCTTTGGTGTAGGTTCAACACAGAAACATAAATTGGGCTGTAGCTGTTGCTGACTAAACAGGCACAAAAGTAAATAGTGGACAAATTAAATCCTGATTAATTCTCTGATTTCTGCATAGCTCTGTTGTGTTGCATACAAATAATGCTTTTATGAAGTGGCAATTGGTAAGAGAGAGAGAGAGAGAGAGAGAGAGAGAGAGAGAACGAACAACTGGAAATGCTGCAGTGTCTGAAAACTAGTCATATTTCCTGAATTTCTATCTTTCATGAACACATGCCTAGAAGAAAAATGATTTAAATCTCAGTGAGTGAAATTTTGAGTCCACACACTGTTGTACATTTGGACATTCATGCAAGGGGTTACAAAAGCCCAGTATTGCACACTGTTGGTCCGTATTGCATGCAGCTGCATCACTCTGAGGCAAAATGAGGCTTCCCCTGCAGCAGTCTGTTCCAGAGCATAAGCAATGTCACAACTGAGATAAACAGCTCACCCTTCAAACACCTGAAGAAAGCATATTTATTCTTGTTTTATGAACTTGGAATTAACATGGACATTTTCACAAGTTTCAGTGATTGCAAGACCATATACGTCTACACAGACCATGCAATACATTTTTACATTTTGTTTTTGACTCTTCTAAACAACTCATATAACAGATATTTTTCTAAAGCTGGATATGAAATGCCAGATACTGTTAAATAAGATTAGTATTATTCATTTGTTGGCATGCTTATATAACAATACCATGGCAAGAATATGAACAATCATATGAAAAAACAATGTTTGTGGGGGTGTTGAGTGATATAAGGGAATGCTCTATAATCCACAAGGCTTACATTATAAAACAGATAATTTTGATTATAAAATCCAATTGCTGAACCAATTACAAAATGTCTGACATACATACTTAAGATAACAGAGGTGGGCTGCAAATTATTAGTGAATGTCTCAAAAAAGAAACTATTTACATTAATTTACTGTCTGTGCTGTGATGTGATGTAAATCTGGCAAGTGTGGAATTTTACTGATTTCATGTGAAGCAAGTAAAATTTCATTCTGTTCAGAACAGAAATGACTTAGCTTAGTAAGTGTTGGTGGGTGGGTATTGCACATGGTATTGCACAGCAAGTCCTAAATCTTCCAGATTTCACCTGGAGGAGCTGTGTGTGTGAACATTCATTCACTCATTCATTTGTAGTGCACTTTATACTTGTAGCACCTTTGCAGAAATATGTGAATATGTGAATAGAGTCACGAATGTTCAGTAGCATCTTCTGCAGATGTTATGTAGTTACCTAAAGTACGCAGAACATTTCCAGCTGTGAGAACAGAATTCCAGCTGTCTGACACAGAAACTTCCCTGCTGTGCGCTACATGTGTAAAAGACCAGAATATCTCCAGACCTGTGGAATTTATATGTAAAAGTAGCTCTACTGTGATGAATACTTCAGAAAATACCTCAGAAAAACATTTTTACTTAAAACAATCTGCTGCTACATCAAGAAATACAACTTAGAAAGCCACACATCAGTCCTATGCAGAATTTCTCTAGACCCAAGCTAGAGCTGGGTGAAATGGCCAAAAATGTTTTCATAATACATTTTCTATATTGATCAATAAAAAACATTCAAGCTTTTAAAAAAGCAGAAAGAGTAAAACTATAGATTAAGAAGAGTTTAAAATAATAAAGTGGGCAACACAGTGGCACAGCAGGTAGTGTCGCAGTCACACAGCTCCAGGGAGGAGTTGTGGGTTCGATTCCCGCTCCGGGTAACTGTCTGAGTTGGTGTGTTCTCCCTGTTTCTGCGTGGGTTTCCTCCGGGTGCTCCGGTTTCCTCCCACAGTCCAAAAACACACGTTGACTCAAAAGTGACCGTAGGTGTGAGTGTGTGAGTGAATGTGTGTGTGTCTGTGTTGCCCTGTGAGGGACTGGCGCCCCCTCCAGGGTGTATCCCCGCCTTGCGCCGAATGGTTCCAGGTAGGCTCTGGACCCACCGCGACCCTGAATTGGATAAGCGGTTACAGATAATGAATGAATAAAATAATAAATGAATAAATAAATAAACACTCCCAAGTGCTGAACTGTAAACATATTGCACTTAAGCCATTAGAAGAATTAGAACAGTGCTTGTAACAGTGGGAAAACTAGCATGTTTTCAGTTTTGCAGGTTCATTCATTCAGTCTGTAACAGTTTATCCAGTGGGTCTGGAGCCTACCTGGAAAAGTTCCGCCCTTGGGAGTGTTTTTTTAAGAGAAGCAGCCTGATCTATTGTCTCGGATCCAATAAAAAATTTGCAAGCAAAAAATAATTATGTGTGAGGAAAAACCATGCCGGGCAACGAACAGTGCTCTCGCAAATGGGAAAACATTTCCCTGGAGGAAAATAAACTTTGAGTGAAGAAAAACCCCCTGGGTTCTCCCTATGTGCAAAGGAAAATTCCTGCTCTTATGTTCTGATATACCAGACAAAATACACCCCAAAACATAGAGTAGACAGCAGACTTTAACATATTCAATATATATGTATATATGTTTAATACATATAAGCACTTGAATTAATCCTATTATAGTCTTTACGTTCTCACGTTCATGAAGTCTACTATGTTCATTTAACATTATAGCATGAGTATACGCGCCTGATAGCATGCAAATAGCTGTGCTAACCGAGAATAGAAATGAAGATTCATTGGGCTCTATTACCCAAAGTGTCTGTGTGCACTGCTGGGCTATATTGAGGTGAACTGCACTGAGGCGAAAACCCTTCACTGAACCCACAGTCACAGATCAATATATTCAAGTAGCCCAGCATTGCAGGAGCTAATCTGATTGGATATTGCCTTACTACAGCTATTCCATTTATGCCAAAACTTTTTCACAACTGTGTACTTCTAAAAGCATAATTTTTTGGAGACAATGTCATATTGTCTCCAACATTGACCATTTTTATTGTAAATTAACAGGTTTTTAGCAAATTATAATATATTTGTATTTGTCATCAGTTCATAGCAACAATTAAGTATGGAAAATTATTTGTTTTGACTGCCTGTGTCTATTTTATAATTTTTTTTTTATTTCTATACAGAGTGAGCTGATCCAGAAGCAACCTTCCAAAAGGGCTGGACTTTGTGTGGCTCTGCATGTAGCCTCCAAGCAGGCAACCTGAACAAAAAGGCTGCCTTTTGAGGGGCTTTCGGAGAGAGAGAGAGAGAGAGAGAGAGAGAGAGAGAGAGAGAGAGAGAGAGAGAGAGAGAGAGAGAGAGAGAAAAGACAGACAGACAAAGAGGCAGAGAGAGAGAGAGAAAGAGAGAGAGAATTTTGAATGCTCAGGGAAAGTCATGGGGAGCGAATGATCAGTACGTT